>NC_069502.1:62929712-63119712 GCF_027579735.1 Bombina bombina | reverse complement strand
GGTTTAGTACAAAATACACAACTGATACAACTCTGCAGCTTAAATTTTATACAACACTTCCACACCCGAATATTTTTCATGTTAAACAAAATAACGTTTAGACGCAGCTTTTTCATATGTATGACAAAAACATTTGGCATCCAGTGTCCCTTTGTGGGCTATAAACTGTGCAGAGCACAGCAGTATAAATACTTTTTCATTGCAGACCAAACATAGTGGAAATATTGCAAACATAAATTTGGTGACTAAAATATCACATGTGAGTATAATAAATAGAGACGCTGAGTAAACTTATGTGTACAATTTTCATCTTACATTCTATAAAAACACCCGAGAACCATCAATTCATGAAAAAGGCAAATTATTATCCCATAGAGGCAGCTAAACATCACATCGTTATTAAAGTATGCTGAGCTCAGTGGCCGCTCTCAAATTGTCTTTCCCCGCCGGCGCCTTCACCAAGTCATCTTCGTTCATTTCCAACACTCCAATTTTACAATCTCTTTACATCTATAGTGGTGGTATAATTGTTTGCTCTCAAAGCTGATTACACTTGTCTTTTTTATTGATTTCTACATCGCCTGCTAATGTAAACTCTTCTCTAATACCAATGTTCATTGAATAACGCTTTAAATCACTAGCGCAGCAGACAGCCTGTAGATCATTTTTGTTACATGTTGGTGAACTCTACAAATGCACAATTAAAAGGGCGCTAAAGTCAAAATTGAACTTTCATGATTCAGATAGATCATACAGTTTTAATAGACTTTCCAATTTACTTATATTATCAAATTGTGCGCAGTCTCTTTACATGCACACTTTGTGAGGCATCAGATACTACTGAGCATGTGCACAAGTTCACAGTGTATATGTTTACTAGTCTGTGATTGGCTAATGACTGTCACATGATACAGGCGGCTGAAAAATGGCTAAAACAATAAATTTGTCAGAAACAAATTTACTGCTCGTATTTCTGAGTAAGCGTTCTTGCATTTTTTTTTACTATGCACACTGAGACGTCTCAAAACATAATGAGGTTGTGAAAAGTGGATTCATTTAGAATAAACATTTTTTTTTAATAATGTTAGTATAATATGCATCTTTAAAATATTGACACAAATATTTTTATTCTTATATCTCTCTGCTCACTATAATTTTAGTTTAATATGGCTCAGTTTCTTGCTTTTCTTTGTTTGAGTAGTTACTAATGGTAATCAAATTTTATTCATTTCCAATGTCTGTGAAGCGTGAGAAAATATTATAAAAGCCTCTGCTATTTTGTAATAATATTGTTTGTTCTCTACCTTGCTTATAATTTAAAGGGACACTGAACCCAATTTTTTTCTTTCGTGATTCAGATAGAGTATGCAATTTTAAGCAACTTTCTAATTTACTCCTATTATCAAATTTTCTTCAGTCTCTTGGTCTCTTTATTTGAAAAGCAAGAATGTAAGTTTAGATGCCGGCCCAATTTTGGTGAACAACCTGGGTTGTCCTTGATGATTGGACAACACCAATAACCAAGTGCTGTCCAGGGGTCTCAACCAAAAATTGGATGGCTGGCGTAGATGCCTTCCTTTTTAAATAAAGATGGCAAGAGAATGAAGAAAAATTGATAATAGGAGTAAATTAGAAAGTTGCTTACAATTGCATGCTCTATCTGAATCATGAAAGAAAAAAAATTGGGTTTAGTGTCCCTTTAATCATTCACTGGCACTCACAGGAAGCTGTACTGTCCCCAGAGCCACAAGCAGTTAACCCCAGACAGGTCTGGGTGCAAGAACCATAGGGAAAATTACAAAACAAATTAATACAACACACAGAGAAAACCCAGCACTCACTTACAAGCTCTCAGCTAAGATTTAAAAGCAAAACTGTAAAGGTTAGTCACCGCATCTGGCCAAATGGGACAAGCTCAGGTACCACGTCAAGGTCCTTTCCAATACCTGAGACCCTAAAACAGCCACACAATGCAAGCTTTCCCATTTGGCCAGATGCGGTGACTAACCTTTCCAGTTTTGCTTTAAAATCTTAGCTGAGAGCTTGTAAGTGAGTGCTGGGTTTTCTCTGTGTGTTGTATTAATTTGTTTTGTAATTTTCCCTATGGTTCTTGCACCCAGACCTGTCTGGGGTTAACTGCTTGTGGCTCTGGGGACAGCACAGCTTCCTGTGAGTGCCAGTGGCACCCAGGGCTGAGCATGTTGCAGGGTCATAGGATGTGTACCCGGTCCGGTATGAGAGTGCAGTTCCCTTCCGTGTTTTGTATATGTCTAGGGTGATTACATATTCCTGTGCACCCTTTTTTTGTTTTCAGTTTGTTTGGATTTGAAAGCTTGCATTGTGTGGCTGTTTTAGGGTCTCGGGTATTGGAAAGGACCTTGACGTGGTACCTGAGCTTGTCCCATTTGGCCAGATGCGGTGACTAACCTTTCCAGTTTTGCTTTTAAATCTTAGCTGAGAGCTTGTAAGTGAGTGCTGGGTTTTCTCTGTGTGTTGTATTAATTTGTTTTGTAATTTTCCCTATGGTTCTTGCACCCAGACCTGTCTGGGGTTAACTGCTTGTGGCTCTGGGGACAGCACAGCTTCCTGTGAGTGCCAGTGGCACCCAGGGCTGAGCATGTTGCAGGGTCATAGGATGTGTACCCGGTCCGGTATGAGAGTGCAGTTCCCTCTCTCTCTCTCTCTCTCTCTCTCTCTCTATATATATATATATATATATATATATATATATATATATATAAAAACAGCTGCTAGTACCAAAGTTGGTCGCTATTAGTGGGAGGGTTAGTGTTAGTGAGATGTTTGGGAGGGATCAGGGAGGTGGGAGCATTGAGGGGGATCACTACACTTCAGAAAAAGTAATAAAAAATAATAATAATACAAAATACCCCTTAACTGCATACTGGCAGACCGTCTGCAGTAACTAAGATGGTGGGGATGAGTGTGGGTGGGTGAAGGGAGCTATTTGGTAGGGATCAGGGGGTGGGAGGTGTCAGGTGGGAGGGTAATCTCTACACTACAGCTAAATTAACCCCTTTACTGCCAGGAATATTAGTAGTGTGGTGTGCAGCTTCGATAAGCTGCCTTCTAATTAAAAAAGCAATGGCAAAGTCATGTATATCTGCTATTTTTGTACAAAGGGGATCACAGAGAAGCTTTTGCAATCATTTGTGCTATGACTGCACAAGCAGCATGTAATCAATTTCAGTGAGAAACCCAAAGTTTTTCCGGCCGGACAGATAGCTCAGCATGCTAAGGCACTGTGGCTGAGCTCTGTAGCAACCCAAAGGTTGCAGGTTCGATCCCCGGCGAGGTCCACTCAGCCTTTCATCCTTCCGAGGTTGATAAAATGAGCAGCGCCTTGAGACCCTTACGGGTGATTAGCTGCGCTTTACAAGTACCACATACATACATACAAAGTTTGTGAAAAAATAAACTATTTTTTTTAATTTGATCGCATTTGTTGGTGAAATGGTGGCATGAAATATACCAAAAGGGACCTAGATCAATAACTTGGGTTGTCTACTTAAAAAAAAAAAACTATATAGTTTTGTCAGGTAAATAAAAAAAATGTGATAGCAGAAATTCTAAATATTCTCTGGTATTTTGGGCAATTTCTTCAATGAAATTCCCAGTAGCGAAGGGGTTAAAGAGACATAAAACCCAAAATTTCTCTTTTATGATTCATAAAGAGAATACAATTTTAAACAAATTTCCAATTTACTTCTATTATCTAGTTTGCATCATTCTCTTGGTATCCTTGGTCAAAGAACCAGCGATGCACTACTGGGAGCTAGCTGAATACTTTGGGTAAGCAAATAACATGAGTGATACATGTGCAGCCCTAATCAGCAGCTCCTGAGCCTACCTACGTATCTTTTTCAACAAAGGATACCAAGAGAACAAACCATATTAGATAATAGAAGTAAATTGGAAAGCTGTTTAAAATCACACGCTCTGTCTGAATTATGGAAAAAAAATTAAAGTCTCTTTAACCTTTTTGTTGGATCCATTGTCAGTCCACCCCTGGCTGACCCAATCACTGACTGTTCATCTCAGGATGGTCAGAACTAAATTTAAATATGGCCTTGCAGATAAAAACAGATAGCTTTATGCAAGAAATAGAGCACTATGAACATATTCCAATGGTTTAGATATAGTCCTGTACCTCTTGCCAGTTATATGCCCACATTAGATCAGGCTGAAACTTAATATTTATCATGGCTATATCATACCTCAGAGGCCTACTTTCATGATTTAAATATATTAAAGGGATATTAAACCTAAACATTGTCTTTCATGATTCAGATAGGGCATAAAATTTTAAACAACTTCCTAATTTACTTCTATTATCTAATTTGGTTCATTCTCTTGATATTCTTTGCTGAAAAGCATATCTAGATAGGCTCAGTAGCTGCTGATTGGTCGCTGCACATAGATGCCTCGTGTGATTGGCTCACCAATGTCTATTTCTATTTATTCAACAAACGATATCTAAAGAATGAAGCAAATTAGATAATAGAAGTCAATGTGAATGTTGTTTAAAATTGTATTCTCTATCTAAATCATGAAATAATTTTTTTTGGGTTTAATGTCCCTTTAAGGTTATTTATTCATAACTACTCCATCCTTGGTTTTTAAATTCTATGTAAACCCTTTTATAATTAATTTTATATTAAAAGTTATGTTTTAATTTAGGCAATTTAAATTTCGCCTCGCAGTCAGGACAGTGAGTGCTATACTCGCCTTGTTTATTGGAAATCTCCCTTGCATCTCCACAAATTGCACTGAATATTTTCTGTGCGAAGCACCTCTCCCCTCATATACTAGTACAGCATTTAGCTGTTACAAATTGAAATTCACATTTGTGAAAATACTAGGGAGCTTGTCCGCTTGTGGTGCCATTGCTCTAACTATTAGAAATGTATAATGCTGAAGCCTTGATCAACTATGGGACCAGATCCCAGATTACTCCCATGGTCCTCAAGCTTGTCTATATATGCTCTCTTTAGCACAAATCTCACCAAAAGAGTTGTCAGTTTTTCTACATATATTTCTCCAACATAGGTGTGTCCGGTCCACGGCGTCATCCTTACTTGTGGGATATTCTCTTCCCCAACAGGAAATGGCAAAGAGCCCAGCAAAGCTGGTCACATGATCCCTCCTAGGCTCCGCCTACCCCAGTCATTCTCTTTGCCGTTGTACAGGCAACATCTCCACGGAGATGGCTTAGAGTTTTTTAGTGTTTAACTGTAGTTTTTCATTATTCAATCAAGAGTTTGTTATTTTCAAATAGTGCTGGTACGTACTATTTACTCAGAAACAGAAAAGAGATGAAGAATTCTGTTTGTATGAGGAAAATGATTTTAGCAACCGTAACTAAAATCCATGGCTGTTCCACACAGGACTGTTGAGAGCAATTAACTTCAGTTGGGGGAACAGTTTGCAGTCCCTTGCTGCTTGAGGTATGACACATTCTAACAAGACGATGTAATGCTGGAAGCTGTCATTTTCCCTATGGGATCCGGTAAGCCATGTTTATTACGATTGTAAATAAGGGCTTCACAAGGGCTTATTTAAACTGTAGACTTTTTCTGGGCTAAATCGATTGATTATTAACACATTTTTAGCCTTGAGGAATCATTTTATCTGGGTATTTTGATATAATAATATCGGCAGGCACTGTTTTAGACACCTTATTCTTTAGGGGCTTTCCCAAAGCATAGGCAGAGTCTCATTTTCGCGCCGGTGTTGCGCACTTGTTTTTGAGAGGCATGGCATGCAGTCGCATGTGAGAGGAGCTCTGATACTTATAAAAGACTTCTGAAGGCGTCATTTGGTATCGTATTCCCCTTTGGGTTTGGTTGGGTCTCAGCAAAGCAGATACCAGGGACTGTAAAGGGGTTTAAAGCTTAAAACGGCTCCGGTTCCGCTATTTTAAGGGTTAAAGCTTCCAAAATTGGTGTGCAATATTTTCAAGGCTTTAAGACGCTGTGGTGAAAATTTGGTGAATTTTGAACAATTCCTTCATGTTTTTTCGCAATTGCAGTAATAAAGTGTGTTCAGTTTAAAATTTAAAGTGACAGTAACGGTTTTATTTTAAAACGTTTTTTGTACTTTCTGATCAAGTTTATGCCTGTTTAACATGTCTGAACTACCAGATAGACTGTGTTCTGAATGTGGGGAAGCCAGAATTCCTATTCATTTAAATAAATGTGATTTATGTGATAATGACAATGATGCCCAAGATGATTCCTCAAGTGAGGGGAGTAAGCATGGTACTGCATCATTCCCTCCTTCGTCTACACGAGTCTTGCCCACTCAGGAGGCCCCTAGTACATCTAGCGCGCCAATACTCCTTACTATGCAACAATTAACGGCTGTAATGGATAATTCTGTCAAAAACATTTTAGCCAAAATGAACCCTTGTCAGCGTAAGCGTGGCTGCTCTGTTTTAGTTACTGAAGAGCATGACGACGCTGATATTAATATCTCTGAAGGGCCCCTAACCCAATCTGAGGGGGCCAGGGAGGTTTTGTCTGAGGGAGAAATTACTGATTTAGGGAACATTTCTCAGCAGGCTGAATCTGATGTGATTACATTTAAATTTAAATTGGAACATCTCCGCATTTTGCTTAAGGAGGTATTATCCACTCTGGATGATTGTGAAAATTTAGTCATCCCAGAGAAACTATGTAAAATGGACAAGTTCCTAGAGGTGCCGGGGCTCCCAGAAGCTTTTCCTATACCCAAGCGGGTGGCGGACATTGTTAATAAAGAATGGGAAAGGCCCGGTATTCCTTTCGTCCCTCCCCCCATATTTAAAAAATTGTTTCCTATGGTCGACCCCAGAAAGGACTTATGGCAGTCAGTCCCCAAGGTCGAGGGAGCGGTTTCTACTTTAAACAAACGCACCACTATTCCCATAGAGGATAGTTGTGCTTTCAAAGATCCTATGGATAAAAAATTAGAAGGTTTGCTTAAAAAGATGTTTGTTCAGCAGGGTTACCTTCTACAACCCATTTCATGCATTGTCCCTGTCACTACTGCCGCATATTTCTGGTTTGATGAACTGCTTAAGGTGCTCGATAGTGACTCTCCTCCTTATGAGGAGATTATGGACAGAATCAATGCTCTCAAATTGGCTAATTCTTTCACTCTAGACGCCTCTTTGCAATTGGCTAAGTTAGCGGCTAAGAACTCTGGGTTTGCTATTGTGGCGCGCAGAGCGCTTTGGTTGAAATCTTGGTCGGCTGATGCGTCTTCCAAGAACAAGCTACTAAACATTCCTTTCAAGGGGAAAACGTTGTTTGGTCCTGACTTGAAAGAGATTATCTCTGATATCACTGGGGGTAAGGGCCACGCCCTTCCTCAGGATCGGCCTTTCAAGGCAAAAAATAGACCTAATTTTCGTCCCTTTCGTAAAAACGGACCAGCCCAAGGTGCTACGTCCTCTAAGCAAGAGGGTAATACTTCTCAGGCCAAGCCAGCTTGGAGACCAATGCAAGGCTGGAACAAGGGAAAGCAGGCCAAGAAACCTGCCACTGCTACCAAGACAGCATGAAATATTGGCCCCCGATCCGGGACCGGATCTGGTGGGGGGCAGACTCTCTCTCTTCGCTCAGGCTTGGGCAAGAGATGTTCTGGATCCTTGGGCGCTAGAAATAGTCTCCCAGGGTTATCTTCTGGAATTCAAGGGACTTCCCCCAAGGGGGAGGTTCCACAGGTCGCAGTTGTCTTCAGACCACATAAAAAGACAGGCGTTCTTACATTGTGTAGGAGACCTGTTAAAAATGGGAGTGATTCATCCTGTTCCATTAAGAGAACAAGGGATGGGGTTCTACTCCAATCTGTTCATAGTTCCCAAAAAAGAGGGAACGTTCAGACCAATCCTAGATCTCAAGATCTTAAACAAATTTCTCAAGGTCCCATCGTTCAAGATGGAAACCATTCGAACTATCCTTCCTTCCATCCAGGAAGGTCAATTCATGACCACGGTGGATTTAAAGGATGCGTATCTACATATTCCTATCCACAAGGAACATCATCGGTTCCTAAGGTTTGCATTCCTGGACAAACATTACCAGTTCGTGGCGCTTCCTTTCGGATTAGCCACTGCTCCAAGGATTTTCACAAAGGTACTAGGGTCCCTTCTAGCGGTGCTAAGACCAAGGGGCATTGCAGTAGTACCTTACCTGGACGACATTCTGATTCAAGCGTCGTCCCTTCCTCAAGCAAAGGCTCACACGGACATTGTCCTGGCCTTTCTCAGATCTCACGGCTGGAAAGTGAACGTGGAAAAGAGTTCTCTATCCCCGTCAACAAGGGTTCCCTTCTTGGGAACAATTATAGACTCCTTAGAAATGAGGATCTTTCTAACAGAGGCCAGAAAAACAAAGCTTCTGGACTCTTGTCGGATACTTCATTCCGTTCCTCTTCCTTCCATAGCTCAGTGCATGGAAGTGATCGGGTTGATGGTGGCGGCGATGGACATAGTTCCTTTTGCGCGCATTCATCTAAGACCATTACAACTGTGCATGCTCAGTCAGTGGAATGGGGACTATACAGACTTGTCTCCGAAGATACAAGTAAATCAGAGGACCAGAGACTCACTCCGTTGGTGGCTGTCCCTGGACAATCTGTCTCAAGGGATGATGTTCCACAGACCAGAGTGGGTCATTGTCACGACCGACGCCAGTCTGATAGGCTGGGGCGCGGTCTGGGGATCCCTGAAAGCTCAGGGTCTTTGGTCTCGGGAAGAATCTCTTCTACCGATAAATATTCTGGAACTGAGAGCGATATTCAATGCTCTCCAGGCCTGGCCCCAGCTTGCGAGGACCAGGTTCATACGGTTTCAATCAGACAACATGACGACTGTTGCGTACATCAACCATCAGGGGGGAACAAGGAGTTCCCTAGCGATGGAAGAAGTAACCAAAATTATTCTTTGGGCGGAGTCTCACTCCTGCCACCTGTCTGCTATCCACATCCCAGGAGTGGAAAATTGGGAAGCGGATTTTCTGAGTCGGCAGACATTGCATCCGGGGGAGTGGGAACTCCATCCGGAAATCTTTGCCCAAGTCACTCACCTGTGGGGCATTCCAGACATGGATCTGATGGCCTCTCGTCAGAACTTCAAAGTTCCTTGCTACGGGGCCAGATCCAGGGATCCCAAGGCGGCTCTAGTGGATGCACTAGTAGCACCTTGGACCTTCAAACTAGCTTATGTGTTCCCGCCATTTCCTCTCATCCCCAGGCTGATAGCCAGGATCAAGCAGGAGAGGGCGTCGGTGATCTTGATAGCTCCTGCGTGGCCACGCAGGACTTGGTATGCAGATCTGGTGAATATGTCATCGGCTCCACCTTGGAAGCTACCTTTGAGACGAGACCTTCTTGTTCAGGGTCCGTTCGAACATCCGAATCTGGTTTCACTCCAGCTGACTGCTTGGAGATTGAACGCTTGATTTTATCGAAGCGAGGATTCTCAGATTCTGTTATCGATACTCTTGTTCAGGCCAGAAAGCCTGTGACTAGAAAGATTTACCACAAAATTTGGAAAAAATATATCTGTTGGTGTGAATCTAAAGGATTCCCTTGGGACAAGGTTAAGATTCCTAGGATTCTATCCTTCCTTCAAGAAGGATTGGAAAAAGGATTATCTGCAAGTTCCTTGAAGGGACAGATTTCTGCCTTGTCGGTATTACTTCACAAAAAGCTGGCAGCTGTGCCAGATGTTCAAGCCTTTGTTCAGGCTCTGGTTAGAATCAAGCCTGTTTACAAACCTTTGACTCCTCCTTGGAGTCTCAATTTAGTTCTTTCAGTTCTTCAGGGGGTTCCGTTTGAACCCTTACATTCCGTTGATATTAAGTTATTATCTTGGAAAGTTTTGTTTTTAGTTGCGATTTCTTCTGCTAGAAGAGTCTCAGAATTATCTGCTCTGCAGTGTTCTCCTCCTTATCTGGTGTTCCATGCAGATAAGGTGGTTTTACGTACTAAACCTGGTTTTCTTCCAAAAGTTGTTTCTAACAAAAACATTAACCAGGAGATTATCGTACCTTCTCTGTGTCCAAAACCAGTTTCAAAGAAGGAACGTTTGTTGCACAATTTGGATGTTGTTCGCGCTCTAAAATTCTATTTAGATGCTACAAAGGATTTTAGACAAACATCTTCCTTGTTTGTTGTTTATTCAGGTAAAAGGAGAGGTCAAAAAGCAACTTCTACCTCTCTCTCTTTTTGGATTAAAAGCATCATCAGATTGGCTTACGAGACTGCCGGACGGCAGCCTCCCGAAAGAATCACAGCTCATTCCACTAGGGCTGTGGCTTCCACATGGGCCTTCAAGAACGAGGCTTCTGTTGATCAGATATGTAGGGCAGCGACTTGGTCTTCACTGCACACTTTTACCAAATTTTACAAGTTTGATACTTTTGCTTCTTCTGAGGCTATTTTTGGGAGAAAGGTTTTGCAAGCCGTGGTGCCTTCCATTTAGGTGACCTGATTTGCTCCCTCCCTTCATCCGTGTCCTAAAGCTTTGGTATTGGTTCCCACAAGTAAGGATGACGCCGTGGACCGGACACACCTATGTTGGAGAAAACAGAATTTATGTTTACCTGATAAATTTCTTTCTCCAACGGTGTGTCCGGTCCACGGCCCGCCCTGGTTTTTTTAATCAGGTCTGATATTTTATTTTCTTTAACTACAGTCACCACGGTACCATATGGTTTCTCCTATGCAAATATTCCTCCTTAACGTCGGTCGAATGACTGGGGTAGGCGGAGCCTAGGAGGGATCATGTGACCAGCTTTGCTGGGCTCTTTGCCATTTCCTGTTGGGGAAGAGAATATCCCACAAGTAAGGATGACGCCGTGGACCGGACACACCGTTGGAGAAAGAAATTTATCAGGTAAACATAAATTCTGTTTTTACTGAATAGGCTGATGACATTCTTGACTATTTATTAAAAAAATAAAATAATATATATTATATAAATATACTGTATATATATATATATATATATATATATATATATATATATGTATAAATATATATATATTTAGTGTTTATTTTGACTACTATGTCCCTTTAAAGTAAAGCCAAGTAGAACTGACAGCTTTTTATTGCACATTATGGGGTAGATTTAACAAGGGCCAAATAGCGCTTGTTCCCTTGCGAGCCTTCAGGCTCACCGGAAACAGCAGTTATGAAGCAGAGGTCTAAAGACCGTTGCTACATAACTTGTCTGCTGCCTCTGAGGCTGCAGTGTTCAATCCGTCCGATCCTATAAGATCGGGCTGATTGACACCCCCTGCTAGTAGCCAATTGGCCTCAAATCTGCATGGGGCGGCATTGCACAAGCAGTTCTGGTGAAGTGCTTGAGTAATGATAAATGCCAACAGCGTGTGCTACCGGCATTCAGCGATGTCTGTCAGACATGATACGCTACAGCGTATCATGTCGGACAGACATTGGTAAATCTACCCCTATGACTTGAGCAGAGTTCGAGGATCAGCCTTGACAGATACATATTCATTAATTGCCAAACAATAATGTGTATTCACAGAGGAGACACAATAAGTAATTAAATATTTCCCCTTATCAGCCAATACAGGTATCTTAGCTATCTGTGTTTTTCACAATCATTTTAATGCTCAGGGTTTCTGGAGTGGTTTCCTATTTGGCTTTTGATTACTTTCTGTACAATATTTCTTCAAACTCAGCAGTGGGAAACCGAAAAACAATTTTATTTCCCATTCAGTATATTTGCCAGCGATGGACTGAGCTGCGGGCAGAGAGAAACAGACGGTGGGAAGCCGGCGATCAGCTTGGCATCCTGCAGATTGGTGGGATCTGAATAAAACAAGACAGGCTGCAGCAAGAAGATTGGAGTTTACTGAATGGAAATTTGTCAAGGGAAAAATTCTGTATTAGATGTGCTGCACTTTTTGTTTATAAAAATGCTTTATGAATATGGTTAAAATTGCAGTAACTGGCCCTATTCCGAAATGTTTGAATTTGTACTTGAAATCATTACTTATAAAAGCGCAAATGTTTAATAAATCTCCAAGCACTTTACTGCAAACTAATATTTAGGTTTTTGTATTTAATTTGTAACTTAAAAGTCTTATGTGCACTTTATTTTTACATTTTTTAGTAATCAAAAAAAGTTTTGTTAACGTGAACTGAGCGTGTGCAAAACATTTTTTTATGGCACTAATACCTTTACTAAGACTTAGATTAATGGGTTACTGTTCATTTTTTGAAGGTTTTGTATTGGAATTTTAAAAAAAAATCTTTGAAAACTGCTGTGATGTATATCGCAAAGGGAATTTTAAATGTTTGGAATAATGCCCAGTTTGGCATAAATATATTTCACTCCTCTCACTCCTGTGACTTCCTCCCCTTCCACAGATACAAATAAATAAATAAAATATAAACTCTAATATATATATATATATATATATATATATATATATATATATATATATATATATATACATAGAGTATATACAGTATATGTGTCTGTAGGGGGGTAACCTATCTAAAAGTATCTCTTCAATACTTATATCTCCTCAATACATGGTAGGTTTTATATTATATTGTTTCTAAAGTACAAAGGGGTTGATAAGGTTTCTCTGTACATCCAGGAACAGTTAGCCTTGCTTGTTAATATCATCATCTTAGGCTTGTATTATTATATATTATTAGCATATTTGCCTTACATTAAAGAGATGTTTTGAAGCTCTTTCTGCACCTTTCGTCTATTTCTATAACAACCCCCTTATGTTGCTGACAAACTGATAAGCTTTCAGAATTGATGGCATCTAGTTTTACAATGGTTGTATGGTACCTGATATGAAAGAGACATGATATCTTCCCTATGTGACAGCCGGCTAGGCTTATTTAGACACCCCACTCACCTGTTTTCTAAATGAGAAACTGAGATGTGATTTCTAGTAAGTACAATATTCATTATAATGACTTGTAAGTCCCTCCCTTACAAGTCATATTCCTATTGGTTTATATCAGTGTCAGTTGATGAGCTCAGTGTATGCATTTTAGCTGCATCTATTGTTGCATATGTTTGTGTAATTTATACAATATGATGAACTGGTAAATAGATCTGAGGTTGTTCACTTTGGTCCATAGTGCTGGACAGATATAAATAAAGCTTTATTGTAGTTCTACTTCAATAATCTTTATTGTTTATTTCATTGCAGGACTTTCCTTTTATACCAGAGTGCTGGAAAACTGTGAAGATGAGGCCAGATTTGATGAGGTAAGAGAGTTGCGTCCAAGTCATAAAAACACAACTGCAGGGTCAGGTAACTATAGCTCAAAATCTTGAAGAGAATTATCAAGATAGATTCACGTATGGTCTGTATAGTTCAGTAAGATATATAACCAAATCTTTCTCATCACAGATTCATAATATAGACCTGCGTATTAGAAAGTATAAAGTATGAAGCAATGTTAGCACTTCCCTTCAGGTACTCGCTGCCAGCCCCGGTTCTCCCAAACCGTGTAGAGAAGCAGAAAGTGTTGAAAGTGGTGGCGTTGTGTCACCTCCATGGAACCAAGCTGCCCACATCCTCTGAGTCAACCTTGTTGCTTTCATCTCCAAAATAAAAGAGTTTACAATAGTGTAGCAGATTTCAGACAATGTGGTAGGCGCACAAACTGGTTATACTCACAAGATTGCTGTTAAAATAAGCCTTTTATTAAAATCATCACAAAGAAGTCTTCAGGTCAGCATACAGTTAAAACAATTTCTGGACTAACCATTTGTTCCATTGTTTTTACTTTATGCTCTTGATAAAGGCTTCTTTTAGCCAAAACGCGTTGAGCTGTATTTGAATTAAAACCTGAAGCTGCACCTGAAGACACCTTTGTGATGATTTTAATAAAAGGCTTATTTTAACTGCAATCTTGTGAGTATAACCAGTTGGTGTGCCTACCACATTGTCTGAAAGCTGCTACACTATTGTGAGTTCTTTTATTTTGGAGGTGAAAGCAACAAGGTTGACTCAGAGGACATGGGCAGCTTGGTTCCCTGGAGGTGACACAGCGCCGCAACTTTCAACACTTTATGATAATATAGACCTGCATATGCTTTCCAGTGTATATATATTGTATCATGTGGTGCTAAGTTCAAGTTACTACGATGGGATTCTTAGACTGCATGATGATGGAGGAGAAGGGAAAAAAATTATAGACGTTGAATCTTGACCCATTTTACATTTTCTTGGAAAATTCATTTCATTTTACAAAACTGTCAAATTATTATCAAAAAAAATTGTGTTCTTCAGAACCATGCGTTACACATATTGGTTGTTCAAGGGCAATGTATACATCTTTTTCTAGAAGCGAATACACTTTACAGATCACTTTTCAATTCTGGTTTATCTTGCACAGTGTATTATTGATAATTTTTAAAATGCATCTTAAGTTCATGCCGCAATTTTAAAAAATGGCAAAATGTATTGATGAATGTAGCCAACTGTTTTCATCAAATGTAGTTAATTTGATGAGATTTTTTAAAAATCTCAGAAGTCCTTGGTACATTTGTGGGAAGTTTTGAATAGTACGCTCTTTAATGATTACAGACACAGCAATCGGTTGGTTTAGAACTAATATTGAATTTACACCATTAAGGGAACAATGAATGAAGGAGCTCTTGGGGATGAATTAGAGGACCATACATTACATTCTCTGACTGGTACAGCCCTGTGTAATCCTTACAGTAGTACACACCTTTAAGGAAATACAAAGCTGCTAAGGGTTACTCCAGAAGCCCAATACCATCAATCAATTAAAATGAGCAGCAGTATCTTCATATAAAAAACCTTTATCCCCCATGGGTCAAATCATGAAGACAATGCTACTGACTTGATTAAGGACAGTATGCACAAAACATTGATTATATCTTTTGACCCATGCAGCAATAAAGGACATTTTATGGGAAGATGCTGTTCTATTTAATTATTTGTGGGATACAAACCCCCCAACACAATCTCTGTAAATCTGCCAGAGTCAGACATTTCTGTTTTACGTGTTTGGTTCTCAATGCAACTGTCCGAACAATTGCTGCTCTTCATTATTACTTATTCCTGACCCTCAGACCCCAGCTAACAAAGAATACCACTATTATTATTAATATTATTATTATATTTATTATTAATGTCATTATTACTAAAGGTATTAGCAAGTAATGTCAGCTTATTCTTTATTGATGATTAATGCGTATATGCATCATTTGTAATTATCAGTATTTAACTTGTAATGTATTTGTAATTATAAAAAAAATCTAAAAATTATTCTTTGAACCAAACTGATATCTACAGAAAATGCTTATGCGTGTATATAAATATATATATATCTATATATATATATGAAACACACAGAGGAAGTATTAGCGCTATAGACTAGGAAATCCCTGAAGGAGTGTGAGAGAACACCAGTCTCTGTAAATATACAGTCCTCCTGTTTGACACAAGATCAGTCTTTACTTGATGCGTGGGAGGAACAAATCCAGGATGTCTCGCAGCTTAATCCCCAAAGAAAAGTGAATCCCTAACGAGGGAATACCAAGCAGAATCTAAGACCAACAGAAGAGGGAAGGGCGCACAGACACAAGGATCCTGGTGCAGTATGTTATGATTCCATAGACTTAAAACACTAGCATAAGCCAAATGAGTACTTACTTGTACCGACCTCAACACATGAGGTATGATGACAGCAAGGGGGCTTCTCACAGTCTGTCTGATCTTCTTAGTGAAGCTGCTTTGTCTCTCCCAATAGAAGATTAACTGTTATCGAAGAGCTCAGCAGCTGGCTTGTCCACTCAGTAAAGTCCTTATGTGGGAGTTGCAAAAAGCACTGAGGGGTTAAAACACTGAACCACTTGGTGAATGTAAAAGTATAAGTGTACTTTATTCCAGGATGTAGTGGGTGAAAATATGACAGTAAGTAAAAACTGCATGCAAGCAGCTAACAAATATGATAATATGATGATAATAATAATAAAATTGTGCTGATACACTGACACACCAGACTGTGTGTACTTCGTGCAGTAGCACTATAAAACAGTGAAAAACACTGAATTCGAGTAGGGGGGCATGGCCTGACGCTTTTCATGACACTACGTACGTCTGGGGTTTGTTGTTTGTCTTTTTCAGAGAAGAATTGCCTGGTATTTCGGTGCTGGACTGTCATTGGGAAGGATCAGACTGATATGCTACAGGATATTTTTTCTCTGTGAAAAGGCATAGTGTGCAAAAAGAGACTGCACCCTGAGTGGCACTGGCCTTGTGGACAAGCACAGAAGTTTTTCTAGCTATTGTTCTGTCTCAGTGAGTGCATCTCTCTATTTTCTTGACCTTCTCAAAATTGCAAGAAATAATTTAATTCCAAGTTTGTGATGCTCCTGTAATTTGTAATTAAACTCACCTGTATAAATTAACAAAAGTACACGTCAAAAAGCACCCAGAAATGGTTTAAGACAAAAGCTGGAGAGTACTGAACTGGCCAGCAATGAGTCCAGATCTCAATCCCATAAAGCACCTGGGGAGAGATCTCAAAACAGCAGTTCTAAAAAGGAACCCTTCCAATCTGAGAGACCCTGGAGCAGTTGGCGAAAGCAGAGTGGTCCAAAATTCCAGTAGAGAATATATATATATAGACATACAGAGAGAAGTGCACTCACAGGAACGAACAACTGGCTTAATACCTTTGTTAGCCTGTTCTATGGCGATTTACCACCTGTGTGCAGATTTTTAGCCCAGTAATGCTTTTCACAGAGTAGAACTTTCCTGTAGTATATCAGTCTTATCCCGCCTACTACGGTCAGTCCAGCGCCGAAATACCAGGCAATTCCACTCTGAACAAGCAACACAGCAACCCCATACGATCGTTTCGGCCTTCTTTGGGCCTCGTCAGTGAGGTGTAGCCATATTCCTCTAAGCACACTGAGCAAGGAGTCCACGTCTGGTTCCCCTTTCTCCCATAGGGAGACGAAATACATACAGAGAGAAGTGCACTCACAGGAACGAACAACTGGCTCAATACCATTGTTAGCCTGTTCTATAGCAATTTACTACCAGGGTGCAGCTTTTTAGCCCAGTAATGCTTTTCACAGAGTAGAACTTTCCTGTAGTATACCAGTCTGATCCCACCTATTATGGTCAGTCCAGCGCCGAAATACCAGACAATTCCACTCTGAACAAGGAACACAGCACCCCCAGATGATCGTTTCGGCCTTTATTGGGCCTCATCAGTGAGGTGTAGCCATATTCCTCTAAGCTAACTGTGTGTATATATATATATATATATATATATATACATATACAAGTGACTTGGGCATTTTTAGATGATTTAAGGCAACTATAGCCTCCCCTGTTAATGCTGCCTAGGTCCCAGTGTCCCACCAGAATCCACTATAGAGCTGGCCCTGACTGTTGAGCAAATAAGAATCAGACATACATGCATATGCTCCAGTCATTGGCCACATTCTTATATGGATGGAGGACAATGTGTTGTTTCAGAAGTGAATCTTTAAATACATATATATCAACTCTGAAGGTGGTAAACACATAAGCCAAGATTACAAGTGGAGCTCAAAAATATAAGCGCTATTGTGCATTAATATTACTTGAGCACAGTCAATGGGACCTTCTAAAATTACATTTTATCGCTCAAGCAATAGTCTAGGGTTTGCTAATATTTGCATATCGAATAGTGATGAAGCCCTAAATGCCTCATATAGTAGGGTTAAAATTCATGTCAGAGTTAGAGGAGTTAGAAATTAATGTATGTGTGTTCCTGGCAGCTTCCCAATCTCCGTTTGTGAGAGTTAAGATTTACATAAATGGTATAGACTGTTGTATTGTGTATATTTGCTAAAAAGCAATGCATAGTTGTCCTCTCTGGTAACTAAGCAGTTAAGAAAAGGGGGTGCTAGTACTTACTGCAAATATTTAAACTGAGAGAAGATGAACAGAATAAATTAAAAGGGACAATAACACAGCTATCTGCTTTGTGACTTGTTAGAGACAGGTGATAAAGGAGCTCTTGCTCTGATCAAGCACTCACTGTGTAGCATGTTTTAGGGTGTGTGTTCTAAATACCGCTTGGTGTAATCCAGCCTCTTTGCAGCAGTGGAAAAAATGTTCATAGATTAAAAGGACATTAAACTCCATATGCCCTTGAAGGGTCAGATTACAAGTGGAGCGGTATTTATCGCTCCCGCTCGTGTGTTATCTCCGCTACAAGTGTCTCACGGCATGAGAATGAGGCTCCTGTTGGAGTCTATGGAAGCATTCGCATTGCGGGGGACTTCAAATACCAGCACACATTTACGTGCGCTGGTATCATGAGTGGAGTGCAGTGCAAATATCCCACTCGCTTTAGTGCAATTTTGCAGTCCACTCATAATCTAGCCCTTTATAAGGGCATTAAATGTTGCGCTCAATGTCTCTTAAACTTTAAAGGGACAGTGTACTGTAACATTGTCTCCCCTTTGATTTGTTCCCAATTATACATTTTACCTGCTGGAGTGTGTTAACTTGTTACCAAATAGCTGATTTTGCCGTGGTATTCCCACCAATACTGAAAATGTCAATACTTAGGTATAGGCTATAGAAAATCTGTGTATCCAAAGCCAGCAGAAGAAATTACACTTCCACTGGGGGATAGGAGAGATAAGTAGCATAATGCTATTGGGCTTTGTTATGCAGACAGAGATAAGATACAGAATTATTTGTGTGTATTTAGCACAGGCATTACACAGCAGCAGTATTGCTGATCTTATTTCTGTACCCGATCTCCAGTCCTTTGACTCCCCACCTGACCTCACCTCCTACAGCAGCAGCTTCCCTACTTATTGCCTGGAGCTCACATCTGTGCTCTCACACTTCAGTAAATTCATGGGTAAAGCAACGCTCTGTGGGTTTGTAATAATTCAAAAGCCTCATTTTTGCTCAAGTGCAAACATAATGTTTGGCAGAATGAGTTATCAATAAACCATAACAATCAGCATTCATGCACTCACAGTTCTCTATAATATGCACAGCTATAACAGCCTCTGTGAAAATCATTCAACACCGGTCAGTTTAAATGGAGTAAAAAACAATGCACTTACAATCTCTCCGGAGAGTGCACACGGCTTGCTGCTATGACCATCGAGATTACAGCTACACACCGTACTTACAGCGCGGTCTTCAGTTTCTCCTCCTTCCGTATCATGAGGATCAATACTTCCAGTTGACAGTTCACAGTCTCAGTATACACTAAGGAGAGACCAATAGGTCAGTCCAATAGAATCCACCAACAAACGAAAAGCAGACTCAGATCGGCTAAATCTTCAGCATACTTTATCCCATATTAAAATACCAACATGGGCAACAGCATGCAGAGAAGTAAAAGAAAAACATTGTAAAACAGGCACGTCATTAACACCAATCTGACGCGTTTCGGGATTAACCCATACTCATATTGTAAGGTTTAATCCCGAAACGCGTCAGGCTAGGGTTGATGCCGTGCCTGTTTTACTATTCTGTATGTTGTTGCCCACGTTGGAATTTTAATATGGAATAAAGCATGCTGAAGATTAAGCCGATCTGGGTCTGATTTTCGTTTGTTGGTAGCTGAAAGAGTGACATGTTTTTATTCTTATGCAACATTGTTGCATGTATCCACTGGTGTAAAATAATATTAATAAAAAAATCCCTTTAAGAAATATAAAAATAATGTGTTTGAGCATTTTATTATTGCAGTATTGCTGGCATATAACTGTTTAACCTCCATATCCAAATCTTGTAAGCCGCTATCAAGAGGCATATGTGTGTATGCAGCAGCTAGCTCCCAGTACTGCTTTTATGCTCCTTAACCTGCCTAGGTATGCTTTTCAAAAAAGGATACCAAGAGGACAAAGTAAATTTGCTAATAGAAGTATATATAAAAGTCTTAAAACGACGTGCTTTATCTGACTTATCTGAAAGTTTAAGTTTGCTTTTCAAGTCCTTACATTTTCTAAGACTTTATCCTGCCACTAGGGGCAGTGTTTAGGAAAGGCCATTGTATACATATATATATATATATATATATATATATATATATTTTAATAAGGGGATTACTTCCAATCTAGTCTGTTGTGTTTTTTTTTTTACTGTTTTTGGTCTTCCAATAAGCCCTTTTCAACATTGAAACAATCACTATGCACTATAACGCTGTTCTCATGCTGGAAAAGTTCCCCATGCGATGCATAGACAGCATCCATTTCAGTAATCACAATTTATCCAATCACAAGTTATATTGATATCAAAATAAACATTGAATTTAACAGACAGAGGCATTAGATAAACGCTCAATAGCTGCAGAATGACGAATGACACACATAAGATGAACTATACCATCATTGGTCACTGGTACGGCCCATGCCAACCACTGCAATGGCCCGTTTTGATGACGATTGAATCAGGCCAAAATTAAAACTGATACTGAACACATCATCGCCATTAGTTAAATGTAAAAACACAAAGAAAATATACCTACACGATTTGGCACTTGCGACATGCACAAATAGAGAGGAGAGAATACTGGTGAGAGCGGCTCAGAAACCTGGAGGTCAGTTTTATTTTTTTATACATATGATTTGGTTTTTGTTGATCAACAGTCATTATAATTAATGGTGCTGTTAAAATAGAGGGTGAATTTTATAGGACTTATCATGCTCGGATGTTTAACATTTTAGATGAGGTTGAAAAAAGACTGAAGTCCATCGAGTTCAACCTATACAAATCTAATATACTTACAAAAAAGCTCCAGTTGAGCCAGAAATGTATCCAAACCATTTTAAATGTATCTAAGGTATTGGCATTTACTTCCCCCTTTGGTAATGAGTTCCACAATTGTATTGCTCTTACAGTGAAAAAATGTTGCAGGAGATTAAATCTCCTTTCCTCCAGCCTTAAATCATGACCTCTTGCCACAAACAATTTTCTTGGAATAATGAAATTGTGTCTTTCAAGCGCCTTTTTTTTCTAGAGAAAACTGACCCAGTTTGGCTATCCTCTCCTCATAGCTTAAATTCTTCATTCTTATTAGGTTTGTGGCCCTTCTCTGAACAATGTCTTTTTTTGAGATTGGCCCCAGAACTGCACTCCATACTCAAGGTGACTTAGTTAGATTATGACTTCAACTTTTGATATAGAACGAGATTATGGGAAAGATGAGAATCGATAGCAAGCTTTCTCAGCAGTCTCAGATAGTAGATAATTATCAATGTTGAATATCATGAGCATACATTTATATGTGTTATTGTTCATAGCCCATAGTGACTCATTTTATTTACTGATTGCTTGTCACCTTGGATTTCATCTATTAAAATATTACTATGAAAGTAAATGGTGTCTGGTTAAGTGGAACAGAGCACGGTTTGCTGATTGTACACAGAATCTCTAATAGTGATAAAGTCAAGGTCAATAACAATGTGCTACACTGTTGCATGAAAGACCAATTAATGTTGTCCTGTTGAGTGTTTTTTCAGCTGATAATAGATGTGCATATTTTTTTTTTTTCACAATCAATGAGTTGAAGCACTTGTTTTATTAACCCTTGCTTCATAGCTGGGTACGGAATTTACCTGATCTGAGCCCATGGGATGTTCTGTAAAATATTCTCACTTTTAATGTGTTCCCAATTATATATTTTACATGGTGGGGCTAATTAAATTATTTACAATCAGCTTATTTACCTTTACTTTGTCATTTGAAATAGCTGTTTTTGCTGTTGAATTCACAACCTGTACAAAAATTTCCCATACTACCTATAGAAGAGCCATATAAAACAAGAGGCAGCATTATAATGTAACCTTCCAGTTGTAGGTGGAAGAGAGACCAATCCAATTCAAACCATGGTCCTGCAGCAGCTTTGAATACAATGTAATTTTGTTTAAGTTGTTTGCCTGAGTATATTGTTCTTATAATATGGTTTATATAAAAGATATGGGGAAATTAGCATTAAAATCCCTCACATTATTATATGGTTTATTTCAAATAGATTGGAATGGCCTTGGATTTGAGAAGCTGAATATCTATGAAAGACATTCCACTTGAGAAGTCTAATGTATTGGAATTAGTTCTTAGACCAACAGACACATAGAGATAGACAGACCGAAATATAGACAGACAGAAAGAAAAATAGATACATAGAAAGATTGATCGATGATAGATATATAGATAGATAGATATAGTTACAGATAGATAGATAGATAGATAGATAGAGATAGATAGAGTTACAGATAGATAGATAGAAAGAAAGAAAGAAAGAAAGAAAGAAAGAAAGAAAGAAAGAAGGATAGAGACAAAGACATACAGAGAAAACAATAGATATAACTGACATTTTCAAGTATAATCATTTTAAACAATTCGGCTGACA
Organism: Bombina bombina; assembly: GCF_027579735.1. Lineage (NCBI taxonomy): Eukaryota > Metazoa > Chordata > Amphibia > Anura > Bombinatoridae > Bombina > Bombina bombina. The sequence continues at coordinate 63,097,281 of NC_069502.1, read as the reverse complement.
TATTTAAATACAATGACAACATTTAGCAGCCAACATCTTCAAGAATATGACTGTGGAAAACTGTATTAAAATGTGCTCTTCTAGAACATAATTATATTGCCACTGTTACATATAATAACAATACTTACATGAGAAAAAAACAAACTATTTTATGTCATAAAATATTGCTCAAAAAATAACGTTTTTATAATTATACCTGAAATAAAATTATTTAAAGATATGATGACCTCTTTTCCTCAGAATATGCTGTCTATAAACACAAACTTTACTGCTCTTTAAATGGATTTAGAAGCATGTTTGCATTACTGGAAATGATAGCACTTTCAACAACAGAACACCCTATTATACATTAGTCTCAAAATGATCTACAGTAACAGAAACAATTATATTATCGCTCAGTATGCTGATAACATCGTATGAGATGACCTTTGGTATGACAGAGTGGTTATATACAGTAGCTCATTTACATATATTTTGAAATGTTTTTAAATATAATGGGCTAGATTACAAGTGGAACGCAATTTTAACGTGCGCCCATTAAATAACTAGCCAATACAAGCTCGCGTTAGCACTTATTAACCAGAGATCAGATTCAGTGGCGTCACTAGGGTTGGTGTCACCCGGTGCGGTAAGTTATGGTGTCACCCCCCCCCAGAAAGCAGACACACACAAAAACACAGGCAAACACACATACAAACACTCAGACACACTTAAAACATACTCAGATGCACACACAAACACTCGGAAACACACTCAGACACACACACACACAAAAACACTCAGACACACACACACACAAAAACACACACACACAAAAACACTGAGACACACACACACACAAAAAAACTCAGACACACACATACAAAATATGTAAACTGCACTGCATTAATTATAAAGCTCATGCCTAGAGCTGCTCCCTGGCTCAGCAGAGCATCAAATGAAAGATAAACAGAGCACTCTAAAAATAAATCACTAAAGAAAAGTTTTAGGTGCAAACTATGAAAATTCTGCTCTCTGACTCTGTTCCAAGTCTGTCAGTGCACAGCCACGGGCCGCGTGCCTACCGCTTCTTATGGCCAATCAGCTCTGCACTCTGCCCACCCCCAGACCCCCGCCCGCCCTCCTACCTGTTCAGTGTGCACTTAGTGTACCGTAACCGTAATGGTCTGGTGGGCATCATATGTGGCTGCTTCACTTTAAAGACAGTGTCAAACAGTCATGCGGTCAGGTGCCAGGCATCCCCTCATGATTTGCCAGTTCCCGTTTAGAGAGACAGCACAGCAGTGAGTGACTCCACTGCTCCACATGTCACTGAGCAGTGAGCACAGATAGGCAGGCAGGTTTAGGCTAGGAGCAGCCGGGAAAACTATTTGTTGAAATTGCAGCACTGGCTCAAGGGGCAAAAAAATTGTGTGTCTACATCTTCCCCAGTCCCACCAATGTTCACAAATGCCAGCCCCTCTAATAAAAAAAAAATCTATGCATCTCAACATTGTATTTCTTTGAATTTCAATAAAATTAAAAAAAAAAAAAAAAAAAAATTTTTTTTTTTTTTTTGGTGTCACCCCCTGGTGGGTGTCACCCGGGTGCGGCCCGCCCCCCCCGCCCCCCCCCCTAGTGACGCCACTGATCAGATTGCAGGTTATTAAAAAAATGTCCCCCAAAATAAAGTGTACATTCCTTTTTAAAATAACAAATATAAGCATTAATGCACAAAGCAGTTGTAAGGGGTTAAAGGGAGGGGATGTAGAATGTTTGAAAACAAACAAACTGCACTGAAAGTGCCTTTACATTGAGGTGAATGGGGTCTGTGGTATTACTGTAAATATATATGTGTATACTTATATACATATTTTGCTGCCCAAGGCTGTGCAAATTGCCCCCTGCTCTGCGCTAGGTTCTTTGCTGTGCCTGATGGCATGAAAACGAGGCTCCCATTGGAATCTATGGAAGCACACTCTCATGAGCGCAAGGCTTCCAGGCAATGCGAATGCGAGGTCGTGTTCGCATTGCGCCTAAAGTGCCTTTACATTGCGGTCTATGGGGACTGTGTTTTCTCTATAAATATATATGTATGCTTATATTCATATATATTTATGTGTTACTATATGCACAGTATATACTCATATAAACACATTAATGTATATAAGCATGTACATTTTAAATACTGGATTTCTACCACGCCATAAAGCCGGGACCGGATAACGAAAGACTGCATTACTGAGTATCGAGCACCTAAAAGGGGAATGCTATATATTGTTTTTATCGCATGAAGTCAACTCTGTATTTACTTCATTAAGTTTATTAAACATTGTAAGTGCAACTTTAAGCGTGCGGTTCTGTGAGTTGTTGATTACCACACTTGAGTCTGTTTTTGCGCTTTTTTCTTCTAGAATTCAAACATTTTAAATATGCTGCTCAACGCTGCATGACTTACCCCCTTCGCTGTGCTAGGTTATCTGCCATATCTATCGGCATCAGAAGGAGGCTCCTATTGGTGCCTATAAAAGCTTTACTTGCAATCCAACTCACATTTGCGTGCGCCAGTATTACCATGTGGAGCGCAAATGTCGCGCTTGTGAAAGTGTCCAGTATCAGAAAAAAACTTGAACAGAGAGCTATGTGTGTGAGTGAGCTATATGTTTACAGTGTATGTGTAGTGTGTAATGTGTGTGTAATTAGGTTTGTATGTGTACAGTGAATGTGAAGCATGAGTGTAGTGTGTGTAGAGTGTGTGTATTTGTGTAGGTAGGTTGTATGTGCACACTGTGTGTGTGTAGTGTAAGTGCGTTGTATGTGTATAGTGTATGTGTAGTGTGAGTTTAGTGTGTGTAATGTGTATTGTGTGTGTGTATGTAGTGTATGTAAGTGCATGTGTATGTGTAGGGTGAGTGTAGTGTGTGTGTATGCAATGTAAGTGATTAATATGTGTACAGTGTATGTGTAGGGTTAGTGTAGTATATAGTGTATGTGAGTAATATGTGTACAGTATATGTATAGGGTGAGTTTAGTGTGTGTGTAGTATTTAGTGTATGTCAGTAATATGTGTACAGTGTATGTATAGGGTGAGTGTAGTGTGTGAGTGTAGTATATATTGTATGCAAGTAATATGTGTATAATGTATGTATAGGGTGTAGTGTGTGTGTGTGATATATAGTGTTTGTGAGTAATATGTGTACAGTGTATGTATAGGGTGAGTGTATTGTGTGTGTAGTATATAGTGTATGTAAATAATATGTGTACAGTGTATGTGTAGGGTTAGTGTAGTGTGTGTATATAGTGTATGTGAGTAATATGTGTAAAGTGTATGTGTAGGGGGAGTGAGGTGTGTGTATGTAATGTATGTGATTAATATGTGTACAGTGTATGTGTCTAATTCTTTGAACTGGAATTGTGCACTGCATACACCTTAAGGCTAACCCTGCTACATACCATTCCCTAACTGGCTTCAAAAGACACAAAACAAAGCAGTTTATACTTACATATGATTGTAGCTAGCCTTGTATTCTGCAGAAGGAAGCCCGGATTGGCTTCTCCAAATAAAAGCAAGTGGTGGGTGGAATTTGGCTATTGAAAAATTGTTGCAACAAACAAGATATTAATTATTTTTATAAATGTTTGGATGTGGCTGATATGTTATTCTATAGCAAGACAACGGACATGTCTTGTAATTACAAGGTATTTAGTATTTCTTTAAAGGAACCCAAAACCCAAAATATTACTTCTGATATCTATACATATATACATTCTCTTGGTATCCTTTTGTTGAAAAGCATACATAGGTAGGCTCAGAAGCTGGAAGCTAGCTGGTGGCTGTACATATATACTTCTTATCAATGATGTAATCAGCTAGCTCCCAGTAGTGCATTGCTTCTCCTTTAATAAAGGATACCAAGAGAATGAAGTAAAATTGATAATAGAAGTAAACTGGAAAATTATTTAAAAGTGTATATTGTATCAGAATCATGAAATAAAAATATTGGGTATTATGTCCCTCTCAGTATCAGTAAATGTCTTGTATCTTGGTGCCTGTGTTTGTCCCCTGTCCATGGTGCTGAATTTGTTTTCTCTGTGCTTCAGTGATTGCCATCCCTGCTGTCAGGATTCTATCATGCATTGCAGCAATTGGCTAAACTTGTCACATCCTGTTACATCTACAGCAAAGGAGTGATATAAACTGGGAGAGAATGGTAATTAGGTTTTATAAAACTGAACTAGAGCAATAGTTCATGTTCAGCACACAATTCCCTCCTGTCCTTTGTGTCTTTGTATGTCAGTCACTTTGTTTAAGCATCTTTTTATTTACGTGCTAGTATATATTTTATTGCATATTAATATCATTTCTGAAATTTGCTGATCCTTTGTCCTAGCGATACAAGATGTGCTCATCTGGAGAAGTCGCGCACCATTCTTAACTACAAATTATTTTCAATATTAATTGATAAATATTGGTTTATTTTTATCTTAAACTGCAGAGTTTTGTTAGGGTTTTTGTAATATTTGCAGTTCAAAAGTTGGTATTGAAGTATCTATGGAATTAAAGATGGAATTCAGGACTGTCTTATAAAATGTATTGAATTCTTGATAGACAAGTACAGGAGATATATATTTAATACATGTAATGTTAAAGGACAAATTCATCTTATCCTCCTTATTCATGGTATCTACATTTCATTTTAGTAGATATTGTTCAGTTAAAGGGACATAAAAAAACAATAGTAACCTGGAGCTGTATGTACTATGGCTAAACATTTTTGATGCAACACAAAGTTCAAGTAATACAAGAATTGGCACCTTGTGCCCAATCTCAGAACTTTCACAGACAGTGATTGGTGTTTAAGAACCAAACCTATCTTCCCTGTCAATCTAACTAGTTCATAAGAGGGTACAGACCAATAAGAGGTTAAGTTTCCTCTCATATCAGCATCAGTTGCCAGTCTCTGTGCTATGTAACAACTATTTATTTTTGCTGGTTTTCAGGTGTATTCTACTCCTTTGATGCTTTTCTTGAAGACGGAGTCTAGAGGGGCAACTTTGATGTTGCTGTGCGATTGGTGGTTAGTGGTGTCCCACGTGACATCACACAAAGGGGGTTGGGAGGTCTGTTGGAACTCGGGCAGACAGTGATTGAAGAGCAGCAACTTGGAAAAAATGTCTGCTGCTGAAGGTTTCTTTCATTGCTGCTGCCTTTAGGATCGGCATTGAATCGATGCACCTATCACCTTAGTGCGCCTGCGTGATATGAACCGTCAGCAACTGCCCTGTCTGACAGTTAACCCCAAACAAGCCTGGGTGCAAAGCCTAATTGGACAAAAACTGCATATAAATATCACACACAGAAAAGCCAGCACTCAGATGCACACACCAAACTAACCAAACAAAACTAGCTGGCTAAATACACAAAATAAAGAGTTAGTTACAGCATTTTGCCAAATGGTGATAGGCTTAGGTGCTGTGTAAAGGTATCTTCTTAACTGGGTCCCTAACCTATAGCCATATATACAAACTTCCAACCAATTACAATTAGATGCAAACTGGGCTGTCACAACTCATCATAATTCTTCTGAGACATGTGCAAAACACAGCAGGGGACTGCACTCCCAAACTATATACACAATATTCATACATTAGGAAAACTGATACAGGACTAGCTCATTTAGTTCAAGGGACGATAAAGTCAAAATTAAACTTTCACAATTTAGATAAAGAATGCAATTTTAAACAGCTTTCCAATCTACTTCATTTACTTAATTTGCTTTGTTCTCTTGGTATTATTTGGTGAAAAGCATATCTAGGTAGGCTGAGGAGCTAGATGCTTATTGGTTCCTACACATATATGCCTGTTTTCATTGTCTCACCCAATGTGTTCAGCTAGCTCCTAGTAGTGTATTGCCGTTGGTTTACCCAGGGAACTACGTACATTTGATAATAGAAGTATATTGGAAAGTTATTTGAAATTGGATACTCTATCTATACAACAAAAATATATTTGGGTTTCATATTCCTTTAAGTAACACAGAACTTTTATTTAACTCCCCCCCCACACACACACACACATACACTACACACACACATACACTACACATACACACACACTACACACACACACACCTACACTATACACACACACATACACTACACACACACACACATACACTACACACACACACATACACTACACACACATATACTACACACACACACATACACTACACACACACTACACACACACACACACATACACTACACACACATACACTACACACACACACACATACACTACACACACACACACATACACTACCCACACACACACATACACTACACACACACACATACACTACACACACATATACTACACACACACATACACTACACACACACTACACACACACACACACACACACACACATAAACTACACACACACATACACTACACACACACACACACATACACTAAACACACACACACACACACACATACACTACCCACACACACACATACACTACACACATACACATACACACACAAACATACACTACACACACACACTACACACACACACATACACTACACACACACACTACACACACACACATACACTACACACACACACATACACTACACACACACACACACACACATACATTACACACACACACACACATACACTACACACACACACACATACACTACACACACACACTACACACACACACACATACACTACACACACACACATACACTACACACACACACATACATTACACATACATACATTACACACACACACACATACACTACACACACACACACATACACTACACACACACATACACACACACACACCTACACTATACACACACACACACACACCTACACTATACACACACACACATACACTACACACACACACCCACATGCACTACACACATACACTACACACGCAAGAATCCAAGGTGAATACATGTATTTTGTTTAGCAAAAGTTATTTGTAGCAAGAAGCTTAGCAACAATGCCTAAAACGCCGGTGATTAGAGTATGCAGTTCTGAACCGTTTTAATTGCTTTTCTACTAAACTAAAATAGTAGTTTAATTATATCTGTTCTATTTTAATTATGCTTGAAATGTTTCAGATTTAAGTACTAATGAAATGTTGACAAAATCTGACATTTTTATTAACTGCCTAAATCATCCCAAAGCGTAATACACTGTACGTGCTTTACATTAGTTGTGTGGGAAACTGAAATAATATTATAGGTTTTGAACTTTTCTTTGCTTCTTTTGTAATTAAAGGGACAGTCAACATTCTGAAAAACATAGCATCAATAAAATCCTCAGTGGCAAAGATACCTCTTTAAATCTTTAAAGGGACATAAAACTCTTGTTATCAAATTAGCTTCTTTCTCATGGTATCCTTTGTTGAATGAGCAGCAATGCACTACTGGGAGCTAGCATATGGTGAGCCAATGACAAGAGGCATATATGTGCAGCCACCAAAATGAAAGTGCTTAAAGGCCTGCTAAATACAACACAATTGAATAATTGTCAGTTAAACAATACAAAGACATTGCAATAGCATATTTTCAGGCAAATTTCAATGTTAATCAAATTTTCCTTCCTCTCTATAATGTGGCAGCCATCAGCCAATCACAAAATGCATATACATATAGTCTATATACTGTGTTCTTTTGCACATGCTCAGTAGAAGCTGGGGCATCAGAAAGTGTGCATATATAAAGAATGTTCACGTTTTGATAATGGAAGTATATTGGATTTTTTTTAATTGCCTGCTTTATCTGAATCATGAATCTATTTTTTAAATGTATTTGCCCTTTAAATAAACATTGTGCCCAGACAAGCTTCTGATAAGAGCTCATTGTATTCAAAGCTGTTTCATGAACACCCATTCAAATGGGCCGGTTTCTTTCTCTCTACCGCCTCCAACAAATAGATTGAGTTCTACTGCTACTTCATGTTTACATATCTTTTTCTATAACTAATACTGGTATATTAACCATTTCAGTATAAGAGGTGGTTTCAACAGCAACATTAGCTATTTCAAATAACAAAACACAAATAAAGGGGCTAACTGTAAACAATTTAAAGGGACAGGAAACCCCCATATTTCTTTTATGATTTGAATAGAACATACAATTTTAAACAACTGTCCAATTTACTTCTATTAACAAATTTGCTTAATTCTCTTGTTATCCTTTGCTGAAGGAACAGCATTACACTACTGGCAGCTAGATGAACACATCTAGTTAGCCAATCACAAGAGACAAATGTGTGGCGGCAACAATAAGCAGCTAACTCCCACTTGTTTAGGATATGTGCGTATTCTATTTTAACAAGGGATACCAAGAGAACGAAGCACATTTAAAAATAGAAGGGAATTTAAAAGTGTTTTAAAATGACACGCTCTATCTGAATCATACAAGTTTAATTTCGACTTTCCTATCCCTTTAATACACTTCTGCAGGTAAAATGGATCATTTAATGTCCCTTTAATATGGTGCTCAAAGCATTTGTTGTTGTTGAATTCCGTTTTTAACAACTGACTCATTTGTTGCTTAAAAGGTGCAATGAATTGTCTCCTTCCATGGCAGCTAAGGGGTTAATAAATTCAACAGACACATAAAGAGAAAAAAAAAGAAGTCTGTAATGGTTTCTGCCCTTTCTCCCCTCCAGCTGTCCAATTTCTTAAAAAAAGAAAACAGAATTTATGTTTACCTGATAAATTACTTTCTCCAACGGTGTGTCCGGTCCACGGCGTCATCCTTACTTGTGGGATATTCTCTTCCCCAACAGGAAATGGCAAAGAGCCCAGCAAAGCTGGTCACATGATCCCTCCTAGGCTCCGCCTACCCCAGTCATTCGACCGACGTTAAGGAGGAATATTTGCATAGGAGAAACCATATGGTACCGTGGTGACTGTAGTTAAAGAAAATAAATTATCAGACCTGATTAAAAAAACCAGGGCGGGCCATGGACCGGACACACCGTTGGAGAAAGTAATTTATCAGGTAAACATAAATTCTGTTTTCTCCAACATAGGTGTGTCCGGTCCACGGCGTCATCCTTACTTGTGGGAACCAATACCAAAGCTTTAGGACACGGATGAAGGGAGGGAGCAAATCAGGTCACCTAAATGGAAGGCACCACGGCTTGCAAAACCTTTCTCCCAAAAATAGCCTCAGAAGAAGCAAAAGTATCAAACTTGTAAAATTTGGTAAAAGTGTGCAGTGAAGACCAAGTCGCTGCCCTACATATCTGATCAACAGAAGCCTCGTTCTTGAAGGCCCATGTGGAAGCCACAGCCCTAGTGGAATGAGCTGTGATTCTTTCGGGAGGCTGCCTTCCGGCAGTCTCGTAAGCCAATCTGATGATGCTTTTAATCCAAAAAGAAAGAGAGGTAGAAGTTGCTTTTTGACCTCTCCTTTTACCGGAATAAACAACAAACAAGGAAGATGTTTGTCTAAAATCCTTTGTAGCATCTAAATAGAATTTTAGAGCGCGAACAACATCCAAATTGTGCAACAAACGTTCCTTCTTTGAAACTGGTTTCGGACACAGAGAAGGTACGATAATCTCCTGGTTAATGTTTTTGTTAGAAACAACTTTTGGAAGAAAACCAGGTTTAGTACGTAAAACCACCTTATCTGCATGGAACACCAGATAAGGAGGAGAACACTGCAGAGCAGATAATTCTGAAACTCTTCTAGCAGAAGAAATTGCAACTGAAAACAAAACTTTCCAAGATAATAACTTAATATCAACGGAATGTAAGGGTTCAAACGGAACCCCCTGAAGAACTGAAAGAACTAAATTGAGACTCCAAGGAGGAGTCAAAGGTTTGTAAACAGGCTTAATTCTAACCAGAGCCTGAACAAAGGCTTGAACATCTGGCACAGCTGCCAGCTTTTTGTGAAGTAACACAGACAAGGCAGAAATCTGTCCCTTCAGGGAACTTGCAGATAATCCTTTTTCCAATCCTTCTTGAAGGAAGGATAGAATCTTAGGAATCTTAACCTTGTCCCAAGGGAATCCTTTAGATTCACACCAACAGATATATTTTTTCCAAATTTTGTGGTAAATCTTTCTAGTTACAGGCTTTCTGGCCTGAACAAGAGTATCGATAACAGAATCTGAGAACCCTCGCTTCGATAAGATCAAGCGTTCAATCTCCAAGCAGTCAGCTGGAGTGAAACCAGATTCGGATGTTCGAACGGACCCTGAACAAGAAGGTCTCGTCTCAAAGGTAGCTTCCAAGGTGGAGCCGATGACATATTCACCAGATCTGCATACCAAGTCCTGCGTGGCCACGCAGGAGCTATCAAGATCACCGACGCCCTCTCCTGATTGATCCTGGCTACCAGCCTGGGGATGAGAGGAAACGGCGGGAACACATAAGCTAGTTTGAAGGTCCAAGGTGCTACTAGTGCATCCACTAGAGCCGCCTTGGGATCCCTGGATCTGGACCCGTAGCAAGGAACTTTGAAGTTCTGACGAGAGGCCATCAGATCCATGTCTGGAATGCCCCACAGCTGAGTGACTTGGGCAAAGATTTCCGGATGGAGTTCCCACTCCCCCGGATGCAATGTCTGACGACTCAGAAAATCCGCTTCCCAATTTTCCACTCCTGGGATGTGGATAGCAGACAGGTGGCAGGAGTGAGACTCCGCCCATAGAATGATTTTGGTCACTTCTTCCATCGCTAGGGAACTCCTTGTTCCCCCCTGATGGTTGATGTACGCAACAGTTGTCATGTTGTCTGATTGAAACCGTATGAACTTGGCCCTCGCTAGCTGAGGCCAAGCCTTGAGAGCATTGAATATCGCTCTCAGTTCCAGAATATTTATCGGTAGAAGAGATTCTTCCCGAGACCAAAGACCCTGAGCTTTCAGGGATCCCCAGACCGCGCCCCAGCCCATCAGACTGGCGTCGGTCGTGACAATGACCCACTCTGGTCTGCGGAATGTCATCCCTTGTGACAGGTTGTCCAGGGACAGCCACCAACGGAGTGAGTCTCTGGTCCTCTGATTTACTTGTATCTTCGGAGACAAGTCTGTATAGTCCCCATTCCACTGACTGAGCATGCACAGTTGTAATGGTCTCAGATGAATGCGCGCAAAAGGAACTATGTCCATTGCCGCTACCATCAACCCGATCACTTCCATGCACTGAGCTATGGAAGGAAGAGGAACGGAATGAAGTATCCGACAAGAGTCTAGAAGTTTTGTTTTTCTGGCCTCTGTCAGAAAAATCCTCATTTCTAAGGAGTCTATTATTGTTCCCAAGAAGGGAACCCTTGTTGACGGAGATAGAGAACTCTTTTCCACGTTCACTTTCCAACCGTGAGATCTGAGAAAGGCCAGGACAATGTCCGTGTGAGCCTTTGCTTGAGGAAGGGACGACGCTTGAATCAGAATGTCGTCCAAGTAAGGTACTACAGCAATGCCCCTTGGTCTTAGCACAGCTAGAAGGGACCCTAGTACCTTTGTGAAAATCCTTGGAGCAGTGGCTAATCCGAAAGGAAGCGCCACGAACTGGTAATGCTTGTCCAGGAATGCGAACCTTAGGAACCGATGATGTTCCTTGTGGATAGGAATATGTAGATACGCATCCTTTAAATCCACCGTGGTCATGAATTGACCTTCCTGGATGGAAGGAAGAATAGTTCGAATGGTTTCCATCTTGAACGATGGAACCTTGAGAAACTTGTTTAAGATCTTGAGATCTAAGATTGGTCTGAACGTTCCCTCTTTTTTGGGAACTATGAACAGATTGGAGTAGAACCCCATCCCTTGTTCTCTTAATGGAACAGGATGAATCACTCCCATTTTTAACAGGTCTTCTACACAATGTAAGAATGCCTGTCTTTTTATGTGGTCTGAAGACAACTGAGACCTGTGGAACCTCCCCCTTGGGGGAAGTCCCTTGAATTCCAGAAGATAACCTTGGGAGACTATTTCTAGCGCCCAAGGATCCAGAACATCTCTTGCCCAAGCCTGAGCGAAGAGAGAGAGTCTGCCCCCCACCAGATCCGGTCCCGGATCGGGGGCCAACATTTCATGCTGTCTTGGTAGCAGTGGCAGGTTTCTTGGCCTGCTTTCCCTTGTTCCAGCCTTGCATTGGTCTCCAAGCTGGCTTGGCTTGAGAAGTATTACCCTCTTGCTTAGAGGACGTAGCACTTTGGGCTGGTCCGTTTCTACGAAAGGGACGAAAATTAGGTTTATTTTTCGCCTTGAAAGGCCGATCCTGAGGAAGGGCGTGGCCCTTACCCCCAGTGATATCAGAGATAATCTCTTTCAAGTCAGGGCCAAACAGCGTTTTCCCCTTGAAAGGAATGTTAAGTAGCTTGTTCTTGGAAGACGCATCAGCCGACCAAGATTTCAACCAAAGCGCTCTGCGCGCCACAATAGCAAACCCAGAATTCTTAGCCGCTAACCTAGCCAATTGCAAAGTGGCGTCTAGGGTGAAAGAATTAGCCAATTTGAGAGCATTGATTCTGTCCATAATCTCCTCATAAGGAGGAGAATCACTATCGACCGCCTTTATCAGCTCATCGAACCAGAAACATGCGGCTGTAGCGACAGGGACAATGCATGAAATTGGTTGTAGAAGGTAACCCTGCTGAACAAACATCTTTTTAAGCAAACCTTCTAATTTTTTATCCATAGGATCTTTGAAAGCACAACTATCCTCTATGGGTATAGTGGTGCGTTTGTTTAAAGTGGAAACCGCTCCCTCGACCTTGGGGACTGTCTGCCATAAGTCCTTTCTGGGGTCGACCATAGGAAACAATTTTTTAAATATGGGGGGAGGGACGAAAGGAATACCGGGCCTTTCCCATTCTTTATTAACAATGTCCGCCACCCGCTTGGGTATAGGAAAAGCTTCTGGGAGCCCCGGCACCTCTAGGAACTTGTCCATTTTACATAGTTTCTCTGGGATGACCAACTTGTCACAATCATCCAGAGTGGATAATACCTCCTTAAGCAGAATGCGGAGATGTTCCAACTTAAATTTAAATGTAATCACATCAGGTTCAGCTTGTTGAGAAATGTTCCCTGAATCAGTAATTTCTCCCTCAGACAAAACCTCCCTGGCCCCATCAGACTGGGTTAGGGGCCCTTCAGAAACATTAATATCAGCGTCGTCATGCTCTTCAGTATCTAAAACAGAGCAGTCGCGCTTACGCTGATAAGTGTTCATTTTGGCTAAAATGTTTTTGACAGAATTATCCATTACAGCCGTTAATTGTTGCATAGTAAGGAGTATTGGCGCGCTAGATGTATTAGGGGCCTCCTGAGTGGGCAAGACTCGTGTAGACGAAGGAGGGAATGATGCAGTACCATGCTTACTCCCCTCACTTGAGGAATCATCTTGGGCATCATTGTCATTGTCACATAAATCACATTTATTTAAATGAATAGGAATTCTGGCTTCCCCACATTCAGAACACAGTCTATCTGGTAGTTCAGACATGTTAAACAGGCATAAACTTGATAACAAAGTACAAAAAACGTTTTAAAATAAAACCGTTACTGTCACTTTAAATTTTAAACTGAACACACTTTATTACTGCAATTGCGAAAAAACATGAAGGAATTGTTCAAAATTCACCAAATTTTCACCACAGTGTCTTAAAGCCTTAAAAGTATTGCACACCAAATTTGGAAGCTTTAACCCTTAAAATAACGGAACCGGAGCCGTTTTGAACTTTAACCCCTTTACAGTCCCTGGTATCTGCTTTGCTGAGACCCAACCAAGCCCAAAGGGGAATACGATACCAAATGACGCCTTCAGAAAGTCTTTTCTAAGTATCAGAGCTCCTCTCACATGCGACTGCATGCCATGCCTCTCAAAAACAAGTGCGCAACACCGGCGCGAAAATGAGGCTCTGCCTATGCTTTGGGAAAGCCCCTAAAGAATAAGGTGTCTAAAACAGTGCCTGCCGATATTATTATATCAAAATACCCAGATAAAATGATTCCTCAAGGCTAAATATGTGTTAATAATGAATCGATTTAGCCCAGAAAAAGTCTACAGTCTTAATAAGCCCTTGTGAAGCCCTTATTTACGATAGTAATAAACATGGCTTACCGGATCCCATAGGGAAAATGACAGCTTCCAGCATTACATCGTCTTGTTAGAATGTGTCATACCTCAAGCAGCAAGAGACTGCTCACTGTTCCCCCAACTGAAGTTAATTGCTCTCAACAGTCCTGTGTGGAACAGCCATGGATTTTAGTGACGGTTGCTAAAATCATTTTCCTCATACAAACAGAAATCTTCATCTCTTTTCTGTTTCTGAGTAAATAGTACATACCAGCACTATTTCAAAATAACAAACTCTTGATTGAATAATAAAAACTACAGTTAAACACTAAAAAACTCTAAGCCATCTCCGTGGAGATGTTGCCTGTACAACGGCAAAGAGAATGACTGGGGTAGGCGGAGCCTAGGAGGGATCATGTGACCAGCTTTGCTGGGCTCTTTGCCATTTCCTGTTGGGGAAGAGAATATCCCACAAGTAAGGATGACGCCGTGGACCGGACACACCTATGTTGGAGAAATATACATATTATGTATAATGCAAAATTCTGCAGTCAGCCTTTGCTTTAAACTTTGTTGCTGAATATGACTGATAAAAGCACATAATGACATCGCCCACGGAAACGAAAAAGGAAGAGAGTTCATGCTGAATAATTATAGGGCTTATTTCATAAAGTCTTTGATATAGACCGGATTAAAGCAAAGAACTGCAGTCAAAATATCCAGTTTTATTATAATATTTCATTATCCTTCTCTAAAATTGTCTGCAAGTGAGTTTCAGGCGGACAAAGTTTCACATTCATTATTTGCTGTCCGTGGACAGTATACACAGTATTGTACACAAAATGTCTCTTCCATAAAATAAATAATAAATAACACTATGGTCATAACTAGCTCTGAAGAGCCCAGTGGTGTATTTATTTTTTGTGCTGCCCTAGGCACCGAGGAATCTTCCGCCCCTTGAACCACCACCACCCTAATAATTTAAGATCATTTTTGCCTGCTATGCTTCACACAAACAACAAGGCATCCCCACAACACAACCAGGGTTCAAATATTTGTAATACAATTAGTAAATAAAACATTTGAAGATCAATGGAGCAGGAAGGAATTATTCCATAGATCTACATATCAACATTTTATAAAGGTACAGGAATGGTTTTATACCTCCCAGTATCTGCAAAATTATTTCCAATATGTAGGAGGTTAAGAGCTTGTGAGCCCACTGGTACTTTGTGAGCAGGACAGTGTACGGGCAGGAAGGGTTATGAGTGTTTGGTGTCATAAACGGGCGGGGGATTGGGCATATGCAAGTGGGGAGAGTGTGCGTGGCTCAGTCAGCCTCTTAAAAGGGGCTGGGGGCATGAAGGGGGTCATATACTTCTTCATTTACATCTCAAGAAAAGCCATGCACTACTGAGAGCTAACTGGGTATTGGTGGCTACACATATATGCCTCTTGTCATTGGTTTACCAGATGCGATCATTTAGCTCCCAGTAGTTTCTTGATGCTCTTGAGTCAATTTTCAATTGGCGAGATTACGAGTTTTGCGGTAACAGGGGAGCGTTGCTAATGAGCCTTTTTTTCCCACCGCTCACTTAAGACAGGTTATTTTAAACCCGGCGTTAGCCGCAAAAAGGTGAGCGTAGAGCAAAATTTAGCTCCACATCTCACCTCAATACCAGCGCTGCTTAAGTCAGCGGTGAGCTGGCTAAACGTGCTCATGCACGATTTCCCCATAGGAAACAATGGGGCTGAGCTGGCTGAAAAAAAACCTAACACCTGCAAAGAAGCAGCGTTCAGCTCCTAACGCAGCCCCATTGTTTCCTATGGGAAAATAAAATTTATGTCTAAACCTAACACCCTAACATGAACCCCGAGTCTAAACACCTCTAACCTTACACTTATTAACCCTTAATCTGCCGCCCCGACATTGCCGCAACCTACATTATATTATTAACCCCTAATTTGCCGCTCCGGATACCGCCGCCACCTACATTATACTTATGAACCCCTAATCTACTGCCCCCAACATTGCCGACACCTACATTATATTTATTAACCCCTAATCTGCCCCCCCCAACGTCGCCGCAACTATTATAAATTTATTAACCCCTAAACCTAAGTCTAACCCTAACACCCCCCTAACTTAAATATAATTTAAATTAAACAAAATAAATTTTCCATAATTGAATTAATTAATCCTATTTCAAACTAAATACTTACCGATAAAATAAACCCTAAGCTAGCTACAATATAACTAATAGTTTAGGGGTTACTAAATTTAATATAGTAGTGGCGACGGGGTCGGAAGATTAGGCGTTAATAAATGTAGGTAGGTGTCGGCGATGTTAGGGACAGCAGATTAGGGGTTAATAAAAATTAACTAGTGTTTGCGAGCCGGGAGTGTGGCGGTTTAGGGGTTAATAAATTTATTAAAGTGGCAGCGATGTCCGGTCGGCAGATTAGGGGTTAAAGATTTTATTTAAGTGTTTCCGATGTGGGGGGGGGGCTCGGTTTAGGGGTTAATAGGTAGTTTATGGGTGTTAGTGTACTTTTTAGCACTTTAGTTAAGAGCTTTATGTTCCAGCATTAGCCCATAAAACTCTTAACTACTGACTTTTAAATGCGGTAGGAGTCTTGCCAGGAGAGGGTCTAACGCTCACTTTTTTAGGCGATCGTAATACCGGCGTTAGGCAAATCCCAATAAAAAGATAGGATACGCAATTGACGTAAGGGGATTTGCGGTAAGCTAAAATCGGGGAAAAAGTGAGCGGTAGACCCTTTCCTGCCTGACTCGTAATACCAGCGGGCGTTTTAAAAGCAGCGTTGGGACCCCTCAATGCTGCTTTTTAAGGCTAACGCAAGACTCGTAATTTAGCCGAATGTGTGTTAACCGCTTGCAGGGGTTTAAGCACACAGTTATATGCAAGAAATAGTGCAAATGTAACACATTAGCACTATTAGATGTTTCTTTTTGCACTTTTCCCTTTAAGATTAGTACTAGAAATTACATGAGGGCAACATTTTGATGTTGCCTATTTAAAGCCAGTAACATTTTGATGTTGCCTATTTAAAGCCAGTAACATTTTGATATTGCCTATTTAAAGCCAGTAACATTTTGATGTTGCCTATTTAAAGCCAGTAACATTTTGATATTGCCTATTTAAAGCCAGTAATATTTTGATGTTGCCTATTTAAAGCCAGTAACATTTTGATATTGCCTATTTAAAGCCAGTAACATTTTGATATTGCCTATTTATTACCAGTAACATTTTGATGATGCCTATGTAAAGCCAGTAACATTTTGATATTGCCTATTTATTGCCAGTGACATCTTGATGTTGCCTATTTATTACCAGTAACATTTTGATATTGCCTATTTAAAGCCAGTAACATGTTGATATTGACTATTTATTACCAGTAACATTTTGATGTTGCCTATTTATTGCCAGTGACATCTTGATGTTGCCTATTTATTGCCAGTAACATTTTGATGCTGCCTATTTATTGCCAGTAGCATTTTGATATTGCCTATTTATTGCCAGTAACATTTCGATATTGCCTATTTATTGCCAGTAGCATTTTGATATTGCCTATTTATTGCCAGTAAAATTTTGATGCTGCCTATTTATTGCCAGTAGCATTTTGATATTGCCTATTTATTGCCAGTGACATTTTGATGCTGCCTATTTATTGCCAGTAGCATTTTGATATTGCCTATTTATTGCCAGTGACATTTTGATGTTGCCTATTTAAAGCCAGTAACATTTTGATGTTGCCTATTTAAAGCCAGTAACATTTTGATATTGTCTATTTAAAGCCAGTAACATTTTGATATTGCCTATTTATTGCCAGTAACATTTTGATGCTGCCTATTTATTGCCAGTGACATTTTGATGTTGCCTATTTAAAGCCAGTAACAATTTGTTATCACTGGCCCTTTAATAGTTAATAAGCTTATGTTGGCATTCAGTGAAATAAATCATGTTTCTTTAAAATATACTAGACTTTCTTTCAGGCACGCTAACTATCTAGACAATTGAGTTAGTCTAGTGAACCGGTGATCACTTTATATTAGACATATTTATTAGTTAATACTCATAATTTACTGAATTTGAAAATAATTATATATTTTTGAAGGGACATCCTATAGAGATTATATACAGCATCATTCATCTTTTTTCTTGTTTTGGCCACTGATGACCATTTTTGTAATTTGGGCACATGTTTTGGATTCTAGATAGGTTTTCAGTTTTTAAACTCTTTTTAGTGCAACGTAATTTTAAAAAAAAAGAAAAAAACACTACAATTGAACTCAATTACAAACACTATTTACTGAGAATTAAATATAATTTTTTTGTTAAATGAAGTAAGTTAATTAAAATGACTCTGGGAACTGATGTGTAATAGTCATGTCAATGCACATCTAATTATGTACTGTAAACAAAGCTCCCAGGGGGCGTATACTGGAGTCTGTTTTCTGTGAATTATATAAAAATAAATCTCTCTTGTAGAAATACGTTGGCAGAAAATTCAGCATACACAATGCTAAGGGTCATTTTCATTTTGTTTGTGTAAAACATAGTTCTTGAACCTTTTTCTTATTTGTCTCTGTACTAAAAGTGTTTTTTTACAATAAGTGTGTGTAATAAAGGTATATAATAAAAACATACAAATAGGGGATCTTAGAGATTTGTCCTAAAATACATAAAAATCTGATATTTTATAAAAAATATTTACAGGCATGCTGGTAATCTGCCACAAATAAAATAGATTTATTAAAGGAACAGTAAAGTCAAACTTAAAGGGACAGTTTACTCAAAAATGTAATTTGTTCCCAATGATCCGCTTTACCTGCTGGAGTGTATTAAATTGTTTACAATTATTTCCTTTACCCTTTTATTAGCATTTGAAATAATTTAGCCTCCGGTATTCCCACCTATTCTGAAAGTTTCTGGCCTTAGGCCCAAGTTATAGATTAACTGTGTAAACACAGCCAGCAAAAGAAATTACACTCCCAGTGGGGTATAGAAGAGATAAGGTAATAAAATGTTAATTTTCCATTGTTCTCTTCACGTATTGGTCTTTGGTTTATGGACAGATATAAGATAAAGAAGCATGTATATGTATACATTGTGATAAACTAATGAGATCTGATTATACCTACAAGCTCAACCCATTTATTAGGTTGCGGCTTCAAAACACAAAATCAGTTATTTCATGTACACAAATAAACTTTAAAAAGCAAATTCTCATACATTTTATACTATGCTAATGGTAAAAAAAAGTAATTGGAAACACATTAAGCGAAAAACAATTTTACAATATACTGTCCCTTTAAAGGAACAGTCTAGTCAAAATTAAACTTTCATGATTCAGATAGGACATGCAATTTTAAAAAGCTTTCCAGTTTACTTTTATCATCAAATGTGCTTTGTTCTCTTGGTATTCTTTGTTGAAACCTAAATCTAGGTAGGCTCATATGCTAATTTCTAAGTCCTTGAAGGCTGCCGCTAATCTAAGGGCATGTGCACAGTTTATTTTAAGCTAGACAGTGCTAGTTCATGTGGGCCATATAGATAACATTGTGCTCACTACTGTGGAGTTATTTATGAGTTAGCACTGATTAGCTAAACTCAAGCCTGACAAAAGACCTGAAATAAGGGAGCAGTCTGTAGAGGCTTAGATAGAAGGTAATCACAGAGGTGAAAAATTATATTAACCATGTTGGTTATGCAAAACTGGGGAATAGTTAATAAATGGGATTATATATCTTTTTAAGCAATGCAAATTCTGGAGTAGACTGTCCCTTTAAACATAAATGGATTGGATAGAGTATGAAATTTTAAACAAATTTCTAATTTACTTTTAATACCAATTTTGCTTAGTTTTCTTGCATCTGTTGTTAAAACGTAATTCTATGTGAGCTCAGGAGCGTGCACGTGTTTTTAGCCATCTGGCAGCAGTGTTTGCAATAATGTTTATAACAATGCCATACATAGTTACATACACTGCTGCTATAGAATGCTACAGACACTCTATGGCACCAGAGTTTGCCACAATGTATAACATAGCTATAAAAATAGTTGCAAAAACTGCTGCAATATAGCTAATGACATGTGCATGCCCCAGAATTCAGCTAGGATTATTCTTTAACAAAGGATACCAAGAGAATAATGCAAATTTGATAATAAAAGTAAATTATAAAGTTTTTTAAAACTAAATGCTCTTACTGAATCAGAAACGTTTAATTTTGACTTTATTGTCTGTTTAAAAAAATAAATATTTAAATTGTATATTAAAAGGAAAACTCCAATTCATATGGGATCCAAGATAGTTCCATATTTATGTCCACAGTCCAAAATCAGAGAGTCCATTGCCGTGTTTGATAAGGCGGAAGACAGTAGTGCGGATGAACAGCTTAGCATGTGATCATGTAATTGGTAGTGACGCTCCACACATGAGCCAATGTCTGCATTAAAAAATACTAAAATTGCTTTTTCATGTTCCTTTGTAGCTGCTCCTGCATGTTAGTATACAGAAGCTGCACAGCACAGCATACTGCAAGCCATCTAAAGGCAGGAAAGGCACAAAAAAGTCCAAATTGACATTGGCAGTAAAGGCTTAACATTTTCCGATTTACACTATTATTTAGCTATGTCCTTGTGAGTTGATTGATTCCAGTGCCAGCCAATAGGTATGTAAGCTTCCCTTTCTTTTGGCCAATCCTGGCCCCAGTAGTAGCAGCTACTAATTTAACTTAAAAGGACATTCCAGACAAAATTGGAATCCACTTGGATGCATTTCAGTTTTGAATAGAAGTATTTTTGTAATATACTGTATGTATTAGCAAACATGCTTCTAATAAAAGTTATTACTGGTTTAGTGGCATACGCAAATATGCTATGTGGCTAGAAGATAAGGATTCAAACACCATGGGGACGAATGATCAATGTGTGAGCGGATCATGTCCGGATCATGGGGCCTATTTATTAAAGGTCTTGCGGACCTGATCCGACAGTGCGAATCAGGTCCGCAAGACCTCGCTGAATGTGGAGAGCAATACTCTCTCTGCATTTAACATTGCACCAGCAGCTCACAAGAGCTGTTGGTGCAACGCCGCCCCCTGCTGACTCGCCGCCAGCAGGGAGGTGTCAATCAACCCGTTCGTACTTGATCGGGTTGATTTCTGGCGATTACTGTCGGCCTCATCAGAGCAGGTGGACAGGGTTATGGAGCAGCGGTCTTTAGAAGTCTGAAGACTCGCCAGAAACACGGGCCCACAAGCTCCATTCGGAGCTTGATTAATGGGCCCCCATGTCTGCCGCACATCGATAAATGCCAACAGCAGAGGTGGCGGACGAGTTAAGGAGCAGCGGTCTTAAGACCGCTGCTTCTTAACTCCTGTTTCCGGTGAGCCTGAAGGCTTGCGCGGAAACAGGTGAATACGGGGGTTGATAAATCGGCCCCCATGTCTGCTCACAAAATGCAATTTTGCTAATGGAAGTATATTGCAAAATTTATTTCTATTTAAAATTTTAATGCCTTCAAATGTTTTTCAATTTTTTACCTTTGTACCCCTTTAAACCTGCCGTCCAGCTACTTCTCTGCTGGCTTGAAGACTTTCACATACAAAATTCATAGGAAATATGTCTCTTTGGCAGGCAAGCGGTTAAAGCTGCTGAGCAATTTGTCACTTTGCATCTGAATTAATTGCAGATTATGACAAGGTTGTGATGTGCTGTAGCATCATGAATCTTCATTTGTGAAACAATATGTCATTGTCTATAGAAATGACGCATTCATTTCATTGGGTAAGTGTTTTATTTGAATTTGTGTTCATATTCACTTGTCAAGTTTGTCTGCACACTACATACAGTAAGTTGTAACCCTGGATCTAAATGCAGTGCAAAAAAAACCTAGATTTAACTATATTTTTCAAGATATTAGTAACCCTTAGTATATAAGAGGTCACAATACACTGGCAACCAACGTGTTAAGGGAAGGCTTTTAAAATTCCAACCATGGAAAAACATGTACAGTATTTACAATTTTTTTTTTCAGCCAGTCTCCTCTTGTATGCACCTTAACCCCTTGAGTGCTAATGACGGCTCTAAGCCATCACAAAGTTTCCCTCTCAGGTGCTAACGACAGCTCAGAGCCGTCACTAGCACTCCCCCACCTTTGTGGAGTTCTGGGGACCTACATCTACTTCCACCCGGTGATCTGGCCTGTATCATGACAGGCATCATCAGGACACAGGTGGGAAATGACTTAGCAGCCAAAAGACCAAAACCACACATGTGTATTCTGATATAATCTGTCTTACTTTTTTATTTGATAAGAGAGTGCACTTTGGTCCAGATTAGAAGTGGATAGCTAATGCATTCCATTCTAAATCCATACCAATTTTATTTTTAAGTACTTGGCTGATTTTTTGGTGTCTCGTAATTTACATTGCACTAGCTCAAACAATGTTGTCTGCGCTTGCACAATGTCTAACACTGGCTTACACAATGTAGTCTGTGCTTGCACAATGTCTAACACTGGCTCAAACAATGTAGTCTGCACTTGCAGAATGTCTAACAATGTAGTCTGCTCTTGCGCAATGTCTAACACTGGCTCAAACAATGTAATCTGTGCTTGCACAATGTCTAACACTTGCTCAAACAATGTAGTCTGCACTTGCAGAATGTCTAACAATGTAGTCTGCTCTTGCGCAATGTCTAACACTGGCTCAAACAATGTAATCTGTGCTTGCACAATGTCTAACACTGGCTCAAACAATGTAGTCTGTGCTTGCACAATGTCTAACACTGGCTCAAACTATGTAGTCTGTGCTTGCACAATGTCTAACACTGGCTCAAACTATGTAGTCTGTGCTTGCACAATGTCTAACAATGTAGTCTGTGCTTGCACAATGTCTAACACTGGCTCAAACAATGTAGTCTGTGCTTGCATAATGTTTAACACTGGCCTAAACTATGTAGTCCGCACTTGCACAATGTCTAATACCGGCTCAAACAATGTAGTCTGCGCTTGCACAATGTTTAACACTAGCTCAAACAATGTAGTCTGCACTTGCAAAATGTCTAACACTGGCTCAAACAATGTAGTCTGCGCTTGCACAATGTCTAACACTGGCTCAAACAATGTAGTCTGTGCTTGCTCAATGTCTAACACTAGCAAAAATAATGTAGTCTGCGCTTGCACAATGTCTAACACTGGCTCAAACAATGAAGTCTGTGCTTGCACAATGTCTAACATTGGCTCAAAATATGTCTAACACTGGCTCAAACAATGTAGTCTCCGCTTGCTCAATGTCTAACACTAGCACAAACAATGTAGTCTGTGCTTGCACACTGTCTAACACTGGCTCAAACAATGTAGTCTGTGCTTGCTCAATGTCTAACACTGGCTCCAACAATGTAGTCTGTGCTTGCTCAATGTCTAACACTGGCTCCAACAATGTAGTCTGTGCTTGCTCAATGTCTAACACTAGCAAAAATAATGTAGTCTGCGCTTGCACAATGTCTAACACTGGCTCAAACAATGAAGTCTGTGCTTGCACAATGTCTAACATTGGCTCAAAATATGTCTAACACTGGCTCAAACAATGTAGTCTGCGCTTGCACAATGTCTAAAACTGGCTCAAACAATGTAGTCTGTGCTTGCACAATATCTAAAAATAGCACAAACAATGTAGTCTGTGTTTGCACAATGTCTAATACTGACACAAACAGCGTAGTCTACAGTTGCACAATATCTAACACTAGCTCAAACAATGTAGTCTGCGCTTGCACAATGTCTAACACTGGCTCAAACAATGTAGTCTGTGCTTGCACAATGTCTAATACTGACACAAACAGCGTAGTCTACAGTTGCACAATATCTAACACTAGCTCAAACAATGTAGTCTGCGCTTGCACAATGTCTAACACTAGCTCAAACAATGTAGTCTGCGCTTGCTCAATGTCTAACACTAGCACAAACAATGTAGTCTGTGTTTGCACAATGTCTAATACTGACACAAACAGCGTAGTCTACAGTTGCACAATATCTAACACTAGCTCAAACAATGTAGTCTGCGCTTGCACAATGTCTAACACTGGCTCAAACAATGTAGTCTGTGCTTGCAGAATGTCTTACAATGTAGTCTGCGCTTGCACAATGTCTAACACTGGCTCAAACAATGTAGTCTGTGCTTGCAGAATGTCTTACAATGTAGTCTGCGCTTGCACAATGTCTAACACTGGCTCAAACAATGAAGTCTGTGCTTGTACAATGTCTAACACTGGCTCAAACAATGTAGTCTGCGCTTGCACAATGTCTAACACTGGCTCAAACAATGAAGTCTGTGCTTGCACAAAGTCTAACATTGGCTCAAAATATGTCTAACACTGGCTCAAACAATTTAGTCTGCGCTTGCACAATGTCTAAAACTGGCTCAAACAATGTAATATGTGCTTGCACAATATCTAAAAATAGCACAAACTATGTAGTCTGTGTTTGCACAATGTCTAATACTGACACAAACAGCGTAGTCTACAGTTACACAATATCTAACACTAGCTCAAACAATGTAGTCTGCGCTTGCACAATGTCTAACACTGGCTCAAACAATGTAGTCTGCGCTTGCACAATATCTAACACTAGCTCAAACAATGTAGTCTGCGCTTGCACAATTTCTAAGACTGGCTCAAACAATGTAGTTTGAGCTTGCAAAATGTCTAACAATGTAGTCTGCGCTTGCACAATATCTAACACTGGCTCATAATATGTGGTCTGCGCTTGCACAATGTCTAACATTGTCTCCCCTGCCACACTATAAACTCCTAAACCACCAGCCCCTTTTTACAAATATCCGGTAATAGCATAAATCCCCACAGCAATAAATCTCACCACCTCCTCGCAACCCCTCATCGCAATTACCTTCTAATTTATCTTTGTCAAAAAATGCTTCTACTGGTAAAACCCTCATTAACCCCTAAGCTGAGAGTTCCTTGGTCTTATAAATTCTGCATAAAAATGTCTTCTTTTTTGGGGTATGTTTATGTTGCCTACTTTGTTGTTTCGCAGTTAGAGGCAGATTTAAATGATTGTGCAGCACGTAAGAGCGTCGTGGTTCTAAATTTCATGGAATTACATTCCAGCTTCTCTGTGAGGGGCAAGTAACACTACAGTTTACTGATTCAAACTGCAGGAAAAGAAGGTAAAGTAAATAATTAAAGCACATTACAAGGATTTTTATAATGCAGAATTAAACATTTTTGTGGGATTTCAGTTTTTAGGTTTTATTCATTTAAAGGGACACTAAACCCAATTTTTTTCTTTCATGATTCAGATAGAGCTTGAGATTTTAAGAACCTTCCTAATTTACTCCTATTATCAATTTTTCTTTGTTCTCATGCTATCTTGATTTGAAAAAGCAGTACTGTAAGCTTTAGAGCCGGACCATTTTTTGTTCAGCACCTGGGTAGCACTTGCTGATTTGTGGTTAAATGTAGCAAACCAATCAGCAAGCTCTACCAAGGTGCTGAACTAAAAATGGGCCGGCTCCTAACCTTTTATTACTGTTTTTTCAAATCAAGGTAACATGAGAACAAAAAAAATTGATAATAGGAGTAAATTAGAAAGTTGCTTAAAATTGCATGCTGTATCTGAATCATGAAAGAAAAAATGTGGGGTTAGTGTCACTTTAAGTAACTTACTCAACATTAAAGGGATGTGAAACCTCAAAAAATATTTTGTGATTCAGACAGAACATACATTTAAAAAAAAACTTTCCAATTTAATTCTATTATCAAATTTGCTTTGTTTCCGTTATATTCTGTGCTGAAGAGATACCTAGGTAGGCACCTGAAGCACTACATAGCAGGAAATAGTGCTGCCCTCTAGTGCTCTTGCAAATGAATGACATTCTTGCAAAACCTCTGCCATAAAGTGCTCCAGAAATAGTCCGGCTCCTAAGCTTACGTTCCTTTTTTTCAACAAAAGATTCTAAAAGAACAAAGAAGAATTGATAATAGCTATAAATTAAAGGGACACTGAACCCAATTTTTTTCTTTTGTAATTCAGATAGAGCAAGCAATTTTAATCAACTTTCTAATTTACTCCTATTATCATTTTTTCTTCGTTCTCTTGCTATCATTATTTGAAAAAGAAGGCATCTAAGCTTTTTTTTGGTTTCAGTACTCTGGACAGCACTTTTTTATTGGTGGATGAATTTATCCACCAATCAGCAAGGACAACCCAGGTTGTTCACCAAAAATGGGCCGGCATCTAAACTTACATTCTTGCATTTCAAATAAAGATACCAAGAGAATGAAGAAAATTTGATAATAGGAGTAAATTAGAAAGTTGCTTAAAATTTCATGCTCAATCTGAATCACGAAAGAAAATTTTTGGGTACAGTGTCCCTTTAAGAAAAATGTGGGGTTTCATATGCCTTTATAATGAAAATGTAATAATGCAGAAGAGGGCAGGGCTATCTCCAATCTCTTTCTTGTACTGCGCATGTGTAAACAATTCATGCTGAAATCTTATAGATATGTGATTGGTTATCAGGGTCCTTTTGTTTTGGGGACAAGGAAATGAAAAGAAAAAACATAAAACAATAAAGTTATTTGACAAAAATTAAGTTGCATTATTGATTGCAAAATTATTGTCATATACATTATAATGCATCTTATAATTTGTGTTTTTTTAATTTCCCTTTAATCAATAGTATGAAATAAAGAACAGTTATATTATTTGAAAAAATCATCATAAATTAGAGATGTGCATTCAGGATTCGAATGGATGCAAATTTGTCTGACTTTTGCTGATTCGTCAAGTCGTTTGGTACACAAACAGACGAATACATTATTGGACAAAACAGATTAAAAACCAATGATTGTTTTGACAAAATTGATTAGTTCATTTGTTCATGCCGCTCTGTGCCAAAAAAGGTGCAGGAATGGGAGAAGTAGTTATATTGTATGGTTAATATACTCCTTTATTTGTAATGAAGTACAAACACTTTGGGTGCCCTTTCCACTCAAATACCTTAACACATAAAACATAATTTGTATTCAATTCTAATATTTAATATGTTTTTTTTCTGTGTATTTACTGTAAATATTTTGCATTCCAATGATCTTCACATAGTAGGGAATGTTCTTTGTATTTTTTAATATATATTGCTATATATATCTGTATATATTCATATAGATATATAGGTATAGATATAATAATGATATATATATATATATATATATATATATATATATACAGTAGGACAAAAAAGTATTTAGTCAGCCACCAATTGTGCAAGTTCTCCCACTTAAGAAGATTAGAGAGGCCTGTAATTTTCATCATAGGTATACATCAACTATGAGAGACAAAATGTGGAAACAAAGCCAGACAATCACATTGTCTGGTTTGGAAAGAATTTATTTGCATATTATGGTGGAAAATAAGTATTTGGTCACCTACAAACAAGCATGATTTATAGCTCTCACAGACCTGTATCTTCTTCTTTAAGAGTCTCCTCTGTCCTCCACTCATTACCTGTATTAATGGCACCTGTTTGTACTTGTTAAAAATATAAAAGACACCTGTCCACAACCTCAAACAGTCACACTCCAAACTCCACTATGGGGAAGACCAAAGAGCTGTCGAAGGACACCAGAAACAAAATTTTAGACCTGCACCAGGCTGGGAAGACTGAATCTGCAATAGGCAAGCAGCTTGGTGTGAAGAAATCAACTGTGGGAGCAATAATTAGAAAATGGAAGACATACAAGACCACTGATAATCTCCCTCGATCTGAGACTCCACGCAAGATCTCACCCTGTGGGGTCAAAATGATCACAAGAATGGTGAGCAAACATCCCAGAACCACACGGGGGGACATAGTGAATGACCTGCAGAGAGCTGGGACCAACGTAACAAAGGCTACCATCAGTAACACACTATGCTGCCAGGGACTCAGATCCTGCAGTGCCAGACGTGTCCCCCTGCTTAAGCCAGTACATGTCTGGGCCCGTCTGAAGTATGCTAGAGAGCATTTGGATGATCCAGAAGCGGATTGGGAGAATGTCATGTGGTCATATGAAACCAAAGTAGAACTGTTTGGTAGAAACACAACTTGCCGTGTTTGGAGGAGAGAGAATGCTGAGTTGCAACCAAAGAACACCATACCTACTGTGAAGCATGGGGGTGGCAACATCATGCTTTGGGGCTGTTTCTCTGCAAAGGGAACAGGATGACTGATCCGTGTACATGAAAGAATGAATGGGGCCATGTATCGTGAGATTTTGAGTGCAAACCTCCTTCCATCAGCAAGGGCAATGAAGATGAAACGTGGCTGGGTCTTTCAGGATGACAATGATCCCAAACACACCGCCCGGGCAATGAAGGAGTGGCTTCGTAAGAAGCATTTCAAGGTCCTGGAGTGGCCTAGCCAGTCTCCAGATCTCAACCCCATAGAAAACCTTTGGAGGGAGTTGAAAGTCCGTGTTGCCCAGCGACAGTCCCAAAACATCACTGCTCTAGAGGAGATCTGCATGCAGGAATGAACCAACATACCAGCAACAGTGTGTGACAACCTTGTGAAGACTTACAGAAAACGTTTGACCTCTGTTATTTCCAACAAAGGATATATAACAAAGTATTGCAATGAACTTTTGATATTGACCAAATACTTATTTTCCACCATAATATGCAAAAAAAATCTTTCCAAGTCAGACAATGTGATTGTCTGGATTTGGTTCCACATTTTGTCTCTCATAGTTGAGGTATACCTATGATGAAAATGACAGGCCTCTCTCATCTTCTTAAGTGGAGGGGAGCACAATTGGTGGCTGAATAAATACTTTTTTGCCCCACTGTATATAATGAGCATTTTCTTCAATGTGGTCTAACGCAATGTCGGGTTTGTGCGTTTATTTCCTAGAAGCATACTCTATTAAAGTATATGGGGAGAAGAGATTATCGCTAAATAGCACGCCACTAGTAATCGTGTCCTTAATATTTATGCACATTGCAAAGTCTGATTTAAGCTATATTATTTTGTACATTTTATTTAGCAATAAGAAAGTGATTTGTTTTATTTACTTGTGAGCTGAGCAAGCACAAATTTAACATTCTCAAAAAAGCTATTCAGTCATCCAATGTTATTTAAAACAGGAAAAAAAAGACGTTTTTAACAAATCTATGGTGTACAAAAACAACTTTGAAAAACAACTGTTAAAGGGACATAAAACAGTATGAACTAACATATGTTTCTAAATATATAATACAACCAAAGCTTACCTGCAAAACAATTTCTGTTTTAACCCCCATTAACCCCTTTAATTCAGGCATAGTTTTGTTTGCAGCAAGCTTCCCCCTGGGCATTTCCATATATGGAAGGTGCTATCCAGGCCATAGCTTCAGCAGTATGCACTCATGCACGTGCACGGTAGGGGGCAGAGTCACATGACACCTGACTGAAACAGTGCACAGTATATAATGCTGAAGCTTTCACAAAGGATGTGACATTATCCCCATGTCATTCTGGCTAGAGTACCATTTTTAAATGTCCCCATGCAAAGTATAGAACAGGTTTACATGGGTTGAATGCATTAGATAAATGGTTTCTCATGAAGTGGCCAAATGGATTATAATGTGTTTGAACGGAAAAAAACAAACTAATGTGGGATTATTCATCTGGGAGACCAATCAACTAAATTGGAATCCAGGCAAGTGATCTACAGATGTGTGCCTTTATTTCTCATCCAGTACAAATTGTACATGAATAAAAGTATACTGCATTGACCATCCTGCCTCATTATCACATGCACACGTTGACAATTAGTTGGATTTACAGTTCGGGTACAGTACACAGGTTAGAGTGTTGCAATTACAGCGTTCTGACCCGCACCATATGTCAGGTCTGCAGTCAATTCAGTTTACTCTTTATAGTGACCAGGAAGAATGTGTATTATGCTCTTCACTTCATTTATCCTTGTCAATCAATTCTTCTGGGCAATTATACAGAGAAATCCTTAACACTCTATCACTTATGCAGACAAATTGACATTGATGCTTATTGGGAAATGCTAGAGTTGTAACAGTCACCTATATCTGCCCATATGTATAAGCGTCACGTATTGTCTGCTGTCTAAGTACTAATGGAGATTATAAATTGTTAATAATCACATAAAATAAAATGTACTTCCTTGTTAATAATCTCGTACAATAAAAATGAGTCTGTTCTAAATTAATAGTAACACTCTTGATTGGTTGAAAACATGCATGGGGAAATTCATAGAGGTAATGGTACGTACACCAACTATTTATTTTTATATATGCTTAGTATATACCAGCAATAACTGTATTGTAATAGGTCTAAATGCAAATTAAAAATGCTGATCAAGCAAACACTGTGTAGCATGATACTGGAAAAAATATATTACAGAAACAAGGGGGGATAAAATAAATAAAGCACACTGAAAATAATTTATACACATTAATGTTTTTCAAGGAAATAAGTATGTGTTTAAAGTGCTTTTAAGAGTTAAAGTTTTTATTTTCTGTAGAAAATGCAAATGATATGCGTGTTTGGTGCATACTTGCCAACTGTACCAAATCTTTCTTGGACGGCGCTGTTTTTGTCCCCCTGTCCCATGGTAAAATTGTCCCAGGAGTCTGTCCCGAATTGTAAAAATCTGTCCTTAGATGAGATCTTAGAATTGTTTTGAGAATTAGATAGATAGATAGATAGATAGATAGATAGATAGACAGACAGAGAGATAGACAAAAAAGCAGATAGATAGATAGATAGATAGATAGATAGATAGACAGAAAAGCAGATAGATAGATAGATAGATAGATAAATAGATAGATAGATGATAGATAGATAGATAGATAGATAGATAGATAGACATATAGGTGATAGATAGACAGACAGAGAGATAGACAGACAGATAGACAGACAGAGAGAAAGATAGATAGACAGACAGATAGATTGATGATAGATAGATAGATGATAGATAGACAGATAGAGAGATACAGAAAAATATTAAAATAATATATAATCTAATCTGGTGAACTGGTATCTGTGAATCTCTTGCAGTACAAATAATACTGAATAATACAAGGGCCAGATTCCGAGTGGCGCACTAAAAGTTACGTGCACACAACATCGGTTTTATCGCGGCTGTTTACGTGTGTCAGATGTATCACTCGTATTACAAATGGAGAGTAAATGCGATTGCTTGAGAGCAATTGAATTTTACTAAAGTGCATCGGGATAGCGTAACCTCAGAGCTCTGGTTATTTGTTTTGCAAAACACATCAATAATACATTAAAAAGTACAATTACACTCATATTAACAGTATCTAATAAACAATTATTTTTACAAAGTATTGCACAAAAAATGTATAAGGGCTCAAATATTTCACATTGCAATGTTCTCCACATAGCAGAATATGTTCTATGTATTTATAAACAGAAATTCTTATATATATATATATATATATATATATGTAGATATATATTGTACCAAAATACCATCAGATATATGTAGAAATATTTATTTATAAATAAATAGAACATATTCTGCTATGGGAAGAACATTGGAATGCGAAATATTTATATTTTCATGTCGGGTTTGCGCAAAAGTAGGCTGTTTTTTTTAATATTTTTTTGCTCCACTGACTTCTAATATATTGTACATGTTACATTTTTTATTTGTATTGGCGTAGAGAGAGTAGATACGTATATATGAAAACTGTTGTTGGATGTAGTTAATCCACTCGTTACCCGTTTACTTGATTTCTGTGCCATTAATTTTCTCTGGCAACTTTAATAAATTGTTGACAACTGTGTTAATAGCAAAATTTCGACTCTAGAATTCACCCCCCAAAATATTGCTATTAGAAATGTTTCTATCTTACTATTAGCAGGTGCAGCAGTGATGCATTTCTTTACTTATACAAGACAAACCCAACTCTGTGGAAACATTCATCAAACAGCTCTTGCTTTTTGTGTGCAAACTGTGGCCTAGATTTGGAGTTTTGCGGCCAAAGGGGTGCGTTAGCTACTCATGCATTTTTCTGGCCGCACCTTTTAAATACCGCTGGTATTTAGAGTTCACAGAAGGGCTGCGTTAGGCTCCAAAAAGGGAGCGTATAGCATAATTTACCGCCACTGCAACTCTCAATACCAGCGGTGCTTACGGACGCGGCCAGCTTCAAAAACGTGCTCGTGCACGATTCCCCCATAGAAAACAATGGGGCATTTTGAGCCGAAAAAAAACCTAACACCTGCAAAAAAGCAGCGTTCAGCTCCTAACGCAGCCCCATTGTTTCCTATGGGGAAA
This sequence comes from Bombina bombina, assembly GCF_027579735.1. Classification (NCBI taxonomy): domain Eukaryota; kingdom Metazoa; phylum Chordata; class Amphibia; order Anura; family Bombinatoridae; genus Bombina; species Bombina bombina. The sequence goes on along the minus strand of NC_069502.1, from coordinate 63,064,863 downwards.
CACTTCCTATGTCTGCACCTAACACCCTGATCGGAACAGCCAATAGAATGCAAGCTCAATCTGATTGGCTGATCCAATCAGCCAATCGGATTGAACTTGAATCTGATTGGCTGATTCCATCAGCCATTCAGAATTTTCCTACCTTAATTCCGATTGGCTGATAGAATCCTATCAGCCAATCGGAATTCGAGGGACGCCATCTTGGATGACATCCCTTAAAGGAACCTTCATTCTTCAGTTGGACGTCGAACGAAGAGGATGGATCCGCGCCGGAGGTCTTCAAGATCAGCCGCTCGTCATCGGATTGAAGAACATAGAAGATGCCGCCTGGATGAAGATGTTTGCTGGTCCAGATGTCCTCTTCTGCCCGGATAGGATGAAGATTTCTGCCCGAAGATGGACTTCTTCATTTGCTGCTTGGATCAAGACTTCAGCCGGAGGATGGACGTCACTCTTCAGCCCCCGCTTGGGCTTGGATCAAGACTTCGGAGGCTTGGATCAAGACTTCGGTGGATGGATCGGTGAACCCGGCGTGGTGAAGATAAGGTAGGAAGATCTTCAGGGGCTTAGTGTTAGGTTTATTTAAGGGGGGTTTGGGTTAGATTAGGGGTATGTGGGTGGTGGGTTGTAATGTTGGGGGGGGGTATTGTATGTGTTTTTTTTTACAGGCAAAAGAGCTGAATTCTTTGGGGCATGCCCCGCAAATGGCCCTTTTCAGGGCTGGTAAGGTAAAAGAGCTTTGAACTTTTTTAATTTAGAATAGGGTAGGGCATTTTTTTATTTTGGGGGGCTTTGTTATTTTATTAGGGGGCTTAGAGTAGGTGTAATTAGTTTAAAATTGTAATATTTTTCTAATGTTTGTAAATATTTTTTTATTTTTTGTAACTTAGTTCTTTTTTATTTTTTGTACTTTAGTTAGTTTATTTAATTGTATTTATTTGTAGGTATTGTATTTAATTAATTTATTGATAGTGTAGTGTTAGGTTTAATTGTAGATAATTGTAGGTATTTTATTTAAGTAATTTATTGATAGTGTAGTGTTAGGTTTAATTGTAATTTAGGTTAGGATTTATTTTACAGGTAATTTTGTAATTATTTTAACTATTTTAGCTATTAAATAGTTATTAACTATTTAATAGCTAGTGTACCTAGTTAAAATAAATACAAAGTTGCCTGTAAAATAAATATTAATCCTAAAATAGCTACAATATAATTCTTCGTTATATTGTAGCTATATTAGGGTTTATTTTACAGGTAAGTATTTATCTTTAAATAGGAATCATTTATTTAATAAGAGTTAATTTTTTTCGTTAGATTTAAATTATATTTAACTTAGGGGGGTGTTAGTGTTAGGGTTAGACTTAGCTTTAGGGGTTAATACATTTATTAGAGTAGCGGTGAGGTCCGGTCGGCAGATTAGGGGTTAATAATTGAAGTTAGGTGTCGGCGATGTTAGGGAGGGCAGATTAGGGGTTAATACTATTTCTTATAGGGTTATTGATGCGGGAGTGAGGCGGATTAGGGGTTAATACATTTATTATAGTAGCAGTGAGGTGCGGTCGGCAGATTAGGGGTTAATTATTGTAGGTAGCTGGCGGCGACGTTGTGGGGGGCAGATTAGGGGTTAATAAATATAATATAGGGGTCGGCGGTGTTAGGGGCAGCAGATTAGGGGTACATAAGGATAACGTAGGTGGCGGCGCTGTGCGGTCGGCAGATTAGGGGTTAATAATTGTAGGTAGGTGGTGGCGACGTTGGGGGCAGCAGATTAGGCGTTAAAAAAATTTAATCGAGTGGCGGCGATGTGGGGGGGCCTCGGTTTAGGGGTACATAGGTAGTTTATGAGTGTTAGTGTACTGTAGAGCACAGTAGTTAAGAGCTTTATAAACCGGCGTCAGCCCAAAAAGCTCTTAACTCCTGGGTTTTTTCTGCGGCTGGAGTCTTGTCGTTAGATTTCTAACGCTCACTTCAGCCAAGTCTCTAAATACCGGCGTTAGAAAGATCCCATTGAAAAGATAGGCTACGCAAATGGCGTAGGGGGATCTGCGGTATGGAAAAGTCGCGGCTGGAAAGTGAGCGTTAGACCCTTTCCTGACTGACTCCAAATACCAGCGGGCGGCCAAAACCAGCGTTAGGAGCCTCTAACGCTGGTTTTGACGGCTAACGCCAAACTCCAAATCTAGCCGTGTGTTTGTTCCACACTCCCTAGAGAGGTCAAATTCTGTAGTCTGCAAATACTGTGTATAGCTAGGGATATGCAGCAATTTGACAACCTAGGTTGCATAAATTGCTTTTTGACCTCTCTAGGGAGCATGGGATAATGCACGATTTGTACACAAAAGCACTAAATACAGTAGATTAAATAATTGACAATTACACAATAAAAAAACAATAGCAGTAGCATTTCTTCTGGAAAATTGAAAACTTTTTATCCTCCTCCTGTACCATGTGACAGCCATCAGCCAATCACAAAATGCATATACTGTGCACTTTTGCACATGCTCAGTAGAAGCTGGAGCCTCAGAAAGTGTGCACATAAAAAGAGTGTGCACATTTTGATAATGGAAGTATACTGGAAAGTTTTTTTTTAATTGCATGCTTTATCTGAATCATGAAGCTTGTAATATTGACTTTAGTGGCCCTTTAAACGGATAGTACAGTCAAAATTAGACTTGCATGATTCAGACAGATCATGTCATTTTAATGCACTTTTAAATTCACTTCTAGTTTCAAATCTCTTAGTATCCTTTGTTGAAAAACATATATACATTTCCTCAGCAGCAATAATACACTCCTGGGAACTAGCTGCTGATTGGTGGTTACACACATTTGTCTCTTGTTATTAGTTCACCAGATATGCTCTGGAGTTGACTTAAACTATGTGTTTGATCTCATTGCAGGGGTTAAACACATAGTTACATGCAAGCAACAGTGCAATAATAAAATGCAGCAACACAATAGAGCATTTTCTGTTTTCAATTTAATGTCCCTTTAATGTACCTTTAAAGATAAATGAAACTAGTATTTTTTTCTTTCATGATTCGGAGACAGCAAGTGATTTTAAAGGGACACTGAACCCACATTTTTTCTTTTGTGATTCAGATAGAGCATGCAATTTTAAACAACTTTCTAATTTACTCCTATTATCCATTTTTCTTCATTCTCTTGCTTTCTATATTTGAAAAAGAAGGCATCTAAGCTATTTTTTTGGTTCAGGACCATGGAAAGCACTTGTTAATTGGTAGGTGAATTTACCCACCAATCAGCAAAAACAACACAGTGTGTTCACCAAAAATGGGCCGGCATCTAAACTTGCATTCTTGCATTTAAAATAAAGATACCAAGAGAATTAAAATAATTTGATAATAGGAGTAAATTAGAAAGTTGCTTAAAATGGAATGCTCTATCTGAATCACGATAGAAAAAAAATTGGGTTCAGTGTCCCTTTAAACAACTTTCCAATTTACTTTTCTTATCTAATTTATTTTGTTCTCTTGGTATATTTTGTTGACACAGATACCTAGGTATCCTCAAGAGCTGCTGATTGATAGCTGCACATAAATGCCTCGAGTTATTGGTTCACGCAATGCATTGCTAATTTACGGTAGTGCATTGCTGCTTCTTCAACAAATGATACCAAGAGCATGAGGCAAATGAGATACTAGAAGTAAATTGTAAAGTTATTTAAAGGGACATTAAACACTAAATACATGCTAGATAGAATGATGCATTCAAAGTAAAGACTAGTCTGAAAATAACATGTAGATGTATTTTTTAAGTTTCATTAGCTGTTTAAATAGTGACAAAATAAGTGTAAACTTTCAGGGGCCGATTTATTAAAGCTTCAACTGATAATGCGCTGGAAATCCGAATCAAATTTGATGCAAATTTGATCCTTCGTAGTTAAAGCGTCTAGATCTTCAAATGTTGAAATGTGTGACGCCATCTGCCATCACATTCGACTCCATTTGACCCTCTTGACAATTTATTAAACATTCAACAGTTGCGCTAATTCCGACGCAGCGTACCTATCATTGAAACCGCCACCCTTGAGGCCAATGGGAGTCTGAAAACACAGAAAGGTTAGGTTCAATGCTGCAAGAGAATAAAGCATGTCCTATTATATAAAAGGCCAAGTGTGTTTGTCCGAAGCTGTCATGCGCAGTAGAGACAGCACGAGGACAAACACACCTGGCCTTTGAGTCCTACTCCCTAGCTGATCTGCAGCAGAAGTGGGCGTGGTCGGGCATGAATGGGGGCGTTGCCGGCATGAAGGGGGCGTGGCCAGGCGTGCATGGCTGTGAATGGGGAGTGGCCGGACATGAAGGGGGCTTAACCGTGCACGGTCGTGAGATAAAGAGGGGACAGAGATAGAGAGGGGGAGAGATAAAGAGAGAGGAGGGGAGAGAGAAAGGAGAGAGAGAGAAGAGGAGGGGAGAGAGAGAGGAGAGGGGGGAGAGAGAGAGAGAGAGAAAGAGAGAGGAGAGGGGGGGGAGAGAGAGAGGAGAGGGGGGAGAGAGAGAGGAGGGGAGAGAGAGAGAGAGAGAGGAGAGAGAGAGGAGAGGGGAGATAGAGAGGGGAGAGAGGGAGGAGAGGGGGGGAGAGAGAGAGCTCAAAAGAGATGGGGAGAGAAAGCTCAAAAGAGATGGGGAGAGAGAGAGAGCTCAAAAGAGAGGGGGAGAGAGAGCGCAAAAGAGATGGGGAGAGAGAGCAAAAGAGAGGGGGGAGAGAGCACGAAGAGAGGGGGAAGAGAGCGCGAAGAGACGGGGGAGAGAGAGCAAAAGAGAGGGGGAGAGAGAGCGCAAAAAAGAGGGGGGAGTGAGAGAGCAAAAGAGGGGGGGAGAGAGAGAGCACAAAAGAGAGGGGGAGAGAAAGAGAGCAAAAGAGAGTGGGGGAGAGAGCGCAAAAGAGAGGGGGGAGACAGCGCAAAAGAGAGGGGGAGAGAGAGCACAAAAGAGAGTGGGGAGAGAGAGAGAGCAAAAGAGAGGGAGAGAGAGCACAAAAGAGAGGGGGGAGAGAGAGAGGGGAGAGAGAGAGGAGGGATAGAGAGAGGAGGGGAGAGAGGAGAGGAGAAAGAGAGGAGAAGGGGGAGAGAGAGAGAGAGAGGAGGGTAGAGAGAGAGGAGGGGGAAGAGAGAGAGAGGAGGGGGGAGAGAGAGAGAGGAGGGGGGAGAGAGAGAGGAGGGGGAGAGAGAGAGAGAGGGGAGGGAGAGAGAAAGGAGGGGGGAGAGAGAGGGGAGGGAGAGAGAGAGGGGTGAGAGAGAGCTCAAAAGAGGGGGAGAGAGAGCGCAAAAGAGATGGGGGAGAGAGAGCTCAAAAGAGAGGGGGAGAGAGAGTTCAAAAGAGATGGGGGAGAGAGAGCAAAAGAGAGGGGGGAGAGAGCGCAAAGAGAGGGGGAGAGAGCGCAAAAGAGAAGGGGAGAGAGAGAATGCAAAAGAGAGGGGGAGAGAGAAAGCACAAAAGAGAGGGGGAGAGAGAGAGAGAGAGAGCAAAAGAGGGGGGAGAGAGACCACAAAAGAGAGGGGGGAGAGAGAGAGCAAAAGAGAGGGGGGGGAGAGAGTGCAAAAGAGAGGGGGGGAGAGCGCAAAAGAGAGGAGGAGAGAGAGAGCGCAAAAGAGAGGGGGAGAGAGAGAGCGCAAAAGAGAGGGGGGAGAGAGAGAGAGCAAAAGAGGGGGAGAGAGAGAGCACAAAAGAGAGGGGGGAGAGAGAGAGGGGGGAGAGAGAGAGAGGGGGAGAGAGAGAGGGGGGAGAGAGAGGGGGGAGAGAGAGCTCAAAAGAGATGGGGGAGAGAGAGAGCTCAAAAAAGAGGGGGAGAGAGAGCTCAAAAGAGAGGGGGAGAGAGAGCGCTAAAGAGATGGGGGAGAGAGAGTGCAAAAGAGAGGGGGGGAGAGATCACAAAAGAGAGGGGGAGAGGGAGAGCGCAAAAGAGGGGGAGAGAGAGCGCAAAAGAGAGGGGGAGAGAGAGTGCAAAAGAGAGGGCCGGAGAGAGCGCAAAAGAGAGGGGAGAGGGAGAGCACAAAAAAGGGGGGGAGAGAGAGCGCACCATGTTTAAGGCATCAAATACAAGTCCCACTCTCTACTTCGCACAAAATTTGGCACAATACTCAAAAACAACCCACAGACTAGTGAAATTTTCCACCACTTTTGATTGGGAAATGCATAATCACATGATTTATGACATCAGCCAATATGATTTAAATATATATTTTCTACTATCACTAATGAATCAAATTGCTCGATACTTGTGTCATTGATCTGTAGCTGGACAGATAACTCAGCATGCTAAGGCACTGTGGCTAAGTTCTATAACAACCCAAGGGTTGCAGGTTTGATCCTTGGTGAGGTCCACTCAGCCTTTCATCCTTCCGCAGTCAATAAAAATGAGCAGCACCTTGAGACCCTTACGGGTGATTATCCGCTCTTTACAAGTACCACATACATACATCAGTCATCAGAACTTATAAGTGCCCTTTGTTACATTGTGTATTATACTTTGAAAGTATGTATATGTGAAATTAAAGTTAAACATTGATGATGACATTAGGACACACAGTGTATTATTTTAGACAATGATTTTAATGATGTTTGATTCAATATAATCTTAACCTGATAGCTCAAAGGGATAGTCTACCTAACATCAAACTGTCATGAATCAGATACAGCAGAAATTAAAATCACCTCTTTACTGTCATGGTATTTTCAGTAGCTTTTCTTCCTTCTCTTGAATTTCATTTTCATTAAGAAATGTAATCTTATATGCCAGTCCATTTTTTTAACACCTGTGTAGGGGTGGTGTTTAAAACTAGACTGTAATCAGGAGAGGTTACACAGGTGCAGAGAGAAAACTGGACCAACTCTTAAAATATCCATTGATTGCAAATAAATACATATGATACCCTGATTACATGTTATATTTGCAATTATTCCTGCTCAGAATAATAATAAATTTACACGTTATACATAGTGTATAAATAAACACAGAGATATGAAAGACAACATTGTTTAGAAAAAAAAGGAATTTAGGGACATGTAAATATGTTTGCAAATGACATAAGAGTGTGTGTGTGTGTGTGTGTGTGTGTGAATACACACAAATATGTGCAAACATATATGTACAAATTCTAGCATTAAAACATGAGATAGGCATATAATGATTTCTAGAAATCCAAATACACATTAATTTATGTGATAGTATCATATAGCTAATAAATATAAAAATAACTTTCTATGAGATATTATTGTTTGTTGAGGTATAAATATAGCTATTTCTTGGACATTAACAGATGAAAAATAAAAGATTAGCTTTAGAGAAATGTGCTTGTTCATAGACATTAATGAAATGGTATAAATAAAGTTGGAAAACAGAATATCTGCAACATCAATGACTGTTTTCTAACCGCTTACTCTGTATGATAATTGTTGATTGCAATAATTTTTTACAATAGCTTGTAAATGTGTGCTATATTCTGAGATCAGACGTTATGCTATGATAGTGAAACAAGTCAGTTAAACGTTTATCTAGCCCCTCGCTATAGAAGGGGCTTAAGCAGTCAGAATCTATTACACTTAATAGCTGTGTTAAAGTTAACTGTGCAAGCAAGGACTTTATAATTACAGATAGAGTATTGACTAGATAGCTTTAATATCGAAATCTGACATCCCACATATTAACAGGTCCTCTTGTTACAGCATTATTTCTGAATTTATTAATAGCCGGCTACAAAAGATATTATTTGTATCTGACTGCTTGATATTATACAAACTAATTGAAATGTTTCACATCTAGATACATGAGTCTCAGAGGAATTATTCACACACCTATGCTATATATTGATATCTAGAGAGTTTAAACAGATAGAATCTATTACACTGAATAGCTGTGCTAAAGTTGACTGTGCAAGAAAGGACTTTATAATTACAGATAGAGTATTAGCTAGATAGCTTTAATCTCATAATCTGACATCTCACATATTAACAGGTCCTCTTGTTACAGCGTTATATCTGAATTTATAAATAGCCGGCTACAAAAGATATTATTTGTATCTTACTGCTTGATATTATACAAACTAATTACAATGTTTCACATCTAGATACATGACTCTCAGAGGTATTATTCACACACCTATGCTATATATTGATATCTAGAGAGTTTAAGTGTTTTTAAACGTGTATAATTGAATAGTTAAATCAATAAAGATAAAGTATGAATGGTTAAAAATCATTCCTGTATTATTCAGTGAGAATTTTTCCTATATAATTGTAGGGGTAAAGTACTCTTTTTTTTTTGTTACAGACTTTTGAACTAATTTTTCTTTGAAAAATATAACCCTGGTCGGAGTGACAAGGAGGTGGGTGATTTAGGAGGGACTGAGCTTCCAACTTGGGACAGCCCCTTAAAGGGATATAAAGGTCAAAAATGAAATTTGCAGGGGTGCATTTCAATTTGAAATAGAAACATGTTTGCAATATACTTCCATTATTAAAAATGCTTCTAATAAAAGTTATGACTGTTCTTCTTTGGCATATGCACATATTCTGACCCATGCATCAGTATTCCAATACCACACCTTCTCAGAGGGTCAGCAATAGCTTGTATAACACAAATTATGTCTTCAGAATAAAAAGACACCACAGCCTCCTCTCTGAGCAATAGTGTTTGAATACTGGTGCACGGGCCCTCTACGGATATGTGGGTATGCTGCTGAAAAATTGTAATAAACTTTTGCTAGAAGCCTTTTTGCTAATGGAACTTTATTGCAAACATCTTTCTAATGCAAATTGAAATGCGTCTCTGCAGAATTAATTTTTGACCTTTATATCCCTTTAAGTCTTTAGGCACAATGCTTCAGTACTGGTGCATGGGCCCTAACAGCATATGTGTGTATGCCAGTAATATTAGAAGCATTTTTGCTAGTGCAAGTACAGACGTAGCCAAAAGTATTGGTACCCTTACATCATAAAGTATTGGTACCCTTACATCATAAAGTATTGGTACCCTTGTATATTAAAGTATGGGTACCCTTACATCATAAAGTATTGGTACCCTTACATCATAAAGTATTGGTACCCTTACATCATAAAGTATTGGTAGGTGGTGGCGACGTTGGGGGCAGCAGATTAGGCGTTAAAAAAATTTAATCGAGTGGCGGCGATGTGGGGGGGCCTCGGTTTAGGGGTACATAGGTAGTTTATGAGTGTTAGTGTACTGTAGAGCACAGTAGTTAAGAGCTTTATAAACCGGCGTCAGCCCAAAAAGCTCTTAACTCCTGGGTTTTTTCTGCGGCTGGAGTCTTGTCGTTAGATTTCTAACGCTCACTTCAGCCAAGTCTCTAAATACCGGCGTTAGAAAGATCCCATTGAAAAGATAGGCTACGCAAATGGCGTAGGGGGATCTGCGGTATGGAAAAGTCGCGGCTGGAAAGTGAGCGTTAGACCCTTTCCTGACTGACTCCAAATACCAGCGGGCGGCCAAAACCAGCGTTAGGAGCCTCTAACGCTGGTTTTGACGGCTAACGCCAAACTCCAAATCTAGCCGTGTGTTTGTTCCACACTCCCTAGAGAGGTCAAATTCTGTAGTCTGCAAATACTGTGTATAGCTAGGGATATGCAGCAATTTGACAACCTAGGTTGCATAAATTGCTTTTTGACCTCTCTAGGGAGCATGGGATAATGCACGATTTGTACACAAAAGCACTAAATACAGTAGATTAAATAATTGACAATTACACAATAAAAAAACAATAGCAGTAGCATTTCTTCTGGAAAATTGAAAACTTTTTATCCTCCTCCTGTACCATGTGACAGCCATCAGCCAATCACAAAATGCATATACTGTGCACTTTTGCACATGCTCAGTAGAAGCTGGAGCCTCAGAAAGTGTGCACATAAAAAGAGTGTGCACATTTTGATAATGGAAGTATACTGGAAAGTTTTTTTTTAATTGCATGCTTTATCTGAATCATGAAGCTTGTAATATTGACTTTAGTGGCCCTTTAAACGGATAGTACAGTCAAAATTAGACTTGCATGATTCAGACAGATCATGTCATTTTAATGCACTTTTAAATTCACTTCTAGTTTCAAATCTCTTAGTATCCTTTGTTGAAAAACATATATACATTTCCTCAGCAGCAATAATACACTCCTGGGAACTAGCTGCTGATTGGTGGTTACACACATTTGTCTCTTGTTATTAGTTCACCAGATATGCTCTGGAGTTGACTTAAACTATGTGTTTGATCTCATTGCAGGGGTTAAACACATAGTTACATGCAAGCAACAGTGCAATAATAAAATGCAGCAACACAATAGAGCATTTTCTGTTTTCAATTTAATGTCCCTTTAATGTACCTTTAAAGATAAATGAAACTAGTATTTTTTCTTTCATGATTCGGAGACAGCAAGTGATTTTAAAGGGACACTGAACCCACATTTTTTCTTTTGTGATTCAGATAGAGCATGCAATTTTAAACAACTTTCTAATTTACTCCTATTATCCATTTTTCTTCATTCTCTTGCTTTCTATATTTGAAAAAGAAGGCATCTAAGCTATTTTTTTGGTTCAGAACCATGGAAAGCACTTGTTAATTGGTAGGTGAATTTACCCACCAATCAGCAAAAACAACACAGTGTGTTCACCAAAAATGGGCCGGCATCTAAACTTGCATTCTTGCATTTAAAATAAAGATACCAAGAGAATTAAAATAATTTGATAATAGGAGTAAATTAGAAAGTTGCTTAAAATGGAATGCTCTATCTGAATCACGATAGAAAAAAAATTGGGTTCAGTGTCCCTTTAAACAACTTTCCAATTTACTTTTCTTATCTAATTTATTTTGTTCTCTTGGTATATTTTGTTGACACAGATACCTAGGTATCCTCAAGAGCTGCTGATTGATAGCTGCACATAAATGCCTCGAGTTATTGGTTCACGCAATGCATTGCTAATTTACGGTAGTGCATTGCTGCTTCTTCAACAAATGATACCAAGAGCATGAGGCAAATGAGATACTAGAAGTAAATTGTAAAGTTATTTAAAGGGACATTAAACACTAAATACATGCTAGATAGAATGATGCATTCAAAGTAAAGACTAGTCTGAAAATAACATGTAGATGTATTTTTTAAGTTTCATTAGCTGTTTAAATAGTGACAAAATAAGTGTAAACTTTCAGGGGCCGATTTATTAAAGCTTCAACTGATAATGCGCTGGAAATCCGAATCAAATTTGATGCAAATTTGATCCTTCGTAGTTAAAGCGTCTAGATCTTCAAATGTTGAAATGTGTGACGCCATCTGCCATCACATTCGACTCCATTTGACCCTCTTGACAATTTATTAAACATTCAACAGTTGCGCTAATTCCGACGCAGCGTACCTATCATTGAAACCGCCACCCTTGAGGCCAATGGGAGTCTGAAAACACAGAAAGGTTAGGTTCAATGCTGCAAGAGAATAAAGCATGTCCTATTATATAAAAGGCCAAGTGTGTTTGTCCGAAGCTGTCATGCGCAGTAGAGACAGCACGAGGACAAACACACCTGGCCTTTGAGTCCTACTCCCTAGCTGATCTGCAGCAGAAGTGGGCGTGGTCGGGCATGAATGGGGGCGTTGCTGGCATGAAGGGGGCGTGGCCGGGCGTGCATGGCTGTGAATGGGGAGTGGCCGGACATGAAGGGGGCTTAACCGTGCACGGTCGTGAGATAAAGAGGGGACAGAGATAGAGAGGGGGAGAGATAAAGAGAGAGGAGGGGAGAGAGAAAGGAGAGAGAGAGAAGAGGAGGGGAGAGAGAGAGGAGAGGGGGGAGAGAGAGAGAGAGAGAAAGAGAGAGGAGAGGGGGGGGAGAGAGAGAGGAGAGGGGGGAGAGAGAGAGGAGGGGAGAGAGAGAGAGAGAGAGAGAGGAGAGAGAGAGGAGAGGGGAGATAGAGAGGGGAGAGAGGGAGGAGAGGGGGGGAGAGAGAGAGCTCAAAAGAGATGGGGAGAGAAAGCTCAAAAGAGATGGGGAGAGAGAGAGAGCTCAAAAGAGAGGGGGAGAGAGAGCGCAAAAGAGATGGGGAGAGAGAGCAAAAGAGAGGGGGGAGAGAGCACGAAGAGAGGGGGAAGAGAGCGCGAAGAGACGGGGGAGAGAGAGCAAAAGAGAGGGGGAGAGAGAGCGCAAAAAAGAGGGGGGAGTGAGAGAGCAAAAGAGGGGGGGAGAGAGAGAGCACAAAAGAGAGGGGGAGAGAAAGAGAGCAAAAGAGAGTGGGGGAGAGAGCGCAAAAGAGAGGGGGGAGACAGCGCAAAAGAGAGGGGGAGAGAGAGCACAAAAGAGAGTGGGGAGAGAGAGAGAGCAAAAGAGAGGGAGAGAGAGCACAAAAGAGAGGGGGGAGAGAGAGAGGGGAGAGAGAGAGGAGGGATAGAGAGAGGAGGGGAGAGAGGAGAGGAGAAAGAGAGGAGAAGGGGGAGAGAGAGAGAGAGAGGAGGGTAGAGAGAGAGGAGGGGGAAGAGAGAGAGAGGAGGGGGGAGAGAGAGAGAGGAGGGGGGAGAGAGAGAGGAGGGGGAGAGAGAGAGAGAGGGGAGGGAGAGAGAAAGGAGGGGGGAGAGAGAGGGGAGGGAGAGAGAGAGGGGTGAGAGAGAGCTCAAAAGAGGGGGAGAGAGAGCGCAAAAGAGATGGGGGAGAGAGAGAGCTCAAAAGAGAGGGGGAGAGAGAGTTCAAAAGAGATGGGGGAGAGAGAGCAAAAGAGAGGGGGGAGAGAGCGCAAAGAGAGGGGGGGAGAGCGCAAAAGAGAAGGGGAGAGAGAGAATGCAAAAGAGAGGGGGAGAGAGAAAGCACAAAAGAGAGGGGGAGAGAGAGAGAGAGAGAGCAAAAGAGGGGGGAGAGAGACCACAAAAGAGAGGGGGGAGAGAGAGAGCAAAAGAGAGGGGGGGAGAGAGTGCAAAAGAGAGGGGGGGAGAGCGCAAAAGAGAGGAGGAGAGAGAGAGCGCAAAAGAGAGGGGGAGAGAGAGAGCGCAAAAGAGAGGGGGGAGAGAGAGAGAGCAAAAGAGGGGGAGAGAGAGAGCACAAAAGAGAGGGGGGAGAGAGAGAGGGGGGAGAGAGAGAGAGGGGGAGAGAGAGAGGGGGGAGAGAGAGGGGGGAGAGAGAGCTCAAAAGAGATGGGGGAGAGAGAGAGCTCAAAAAAGAGGGGGAGAGAGAGCTCAAAAGAGAGGGGGAGAGAGAGCGCTAAAGAGATGGGGGAGAGAGAGTGCAAAAGAGAGGGGGGGAGAGATCACAAAAGAGAGGGGGAGAGGGAGAGCGCAAAAGAGGGGGAGAGAGAGCGCAAAAGAGAGGGGGAGAGAGAGTGCAAAAGAGAGGGCCGGAGAGAGCGCAAAAGAGAGGGGAGAGGGAGAGCACAAAAAAGGGGGGGAGAGAGAGCGCACCATGTTTAAGGCATCAAATACAAGTCCCACTCTCTACTTCGCACAAAATTTGGCACAATACTCAAAAACAACCCACAGACTAGTGAAATTTTCCACCACTTTTGATTGGGAAATGCATAATCACATGATTTATGACATCAGCCAATATGATTTAAATATATATTTTCTACTATCACTAATGAATCAAATTGCTCGATACTTGTGTCATTGATCTGTAGCTGGACAGATAACTCAGCATGCTAAGGCACTGTGGCTAAGTTCTATAACAACCCAAGGGTTGCAGGTTTGATCCTTGGTGAGGTCCACTCAGCCTTTCATCCTTCCGCAGTCAATAAAAATGAGCAGCACCTTGAGACCCTTACGGGTGATTATCCGCTCTTTACAAGTACCACATACATACATCAGTCATCAGAACTTATAAGTGCCCTTTGTTACATTGTGTATTATACTTTGAAAGTATGTATATGTGAAATTAAAGTTAAACATTGATGATGACATTAGGACACACAGTGTATTATTTTAGACAATGATTTTAATGATGTTTGATTCAATATAATCTTAACCTGATAGCTCAAAGGGATAGTCTACCTAACATCAAACTGTCATGAATCAGATACAGCAGAAATTAAAATCACCTCTTTACTGTCATGGTATTTTCAGTAGCTTTTCTTCCTTCTCTTGAATTTCATTTTCATTAAGAAATGTAATCTTATATGCCAGTCCATTTTTTTAACACCTGTGTAGGGGTGGTGTTTAAAACTAGACTGTAATCAGGAGAGGTTACACAGGTGCAGAGAGAAAACTGGACCAACTCTTAAAATATCCATTGATTGCAAATAAATACATATGATACCCTGATTACATGTTATATTTGCAATTATTCCTGCTCAGAATAATAATAAATTTACACGTTATACATAGTGTATAAATAAACACAGAGATATGAAAGACAACATTGTTTAGAAAAAAAAGGAATTTAGGGACATGTAAATATGTTTGCAAATGACATAAGAGTGTGTGTGTGTGTGTGTGTGTGTGTGTGTGAATACACACAAATATGTGCAAACATATATGTACAAATTCTAGCATTAAAACATGAGATAGGCATATAATGATTTCTAGAAATCCAAATACACATTAATTTATGTGATAGTATCATATAGCTAATAAATATAAAAATAACTTTCTATGAGATATTATTGTTTGTTGAGGTATAAATATAGCTATTTCTTGGACATTAACAGATGAAAAATAAAAGATTAGCTTTAGAGAAATGTGCTTGTTCATAGACATTAATGAAATGGTATAAATAAAGTTGGAAAACAGAATATCTGCAACATCAATGACTGTTTTCTAACCGCTTACTCTGTATGATAATTGTTGATTGCAATAATTTTTTACAATAGCTTGTAAATGTGTGCTATATTCTGAGATCAGACGTTATGCTATGATAGTGAAACAAGTCAGTTAAACGTTTATCTAGCCCCTCGCTATAGAAGGGGCTTAAGCAGTCAGAATCTATTACACTTAATAGCTGTGTTAAAGTTAACTGTGCAAGCAAGGACTTTATAATTACAGATAGAGTATTGACTAGATAGCTTTAATATCGAAATCTGACATCCCACATATTAACAGGTCCTCTTGTTACAGCATTATTTCTGAATTTATTAATAGCCGGCTACAAAAGATATTATTTGTATCTGACTGCTTGATATTATACAAACTAATTGAAATGTTTCACATCTAGATACATGAGTCTCAGAGGAATTATTCACACACCTATGCTATATATTGATATCTAGAGAGTTTAAACAGATAGAATCTATTACACTGAATAGCTGTGCTAAAGTTGACTGTGCAAGAAAGGACTTTATAATTACAGATAGAGTATTAGCTAGATAGCTTTAATCTCATAATCTGACATCTCACATATTAACAGGTCCTCTTGTTACAGCGTTATATCTGAATTTATAAATAGCCGGCTACAAAAGATATTATTTGTATCTTACTGCTTGATATTATACAAACTAATTACAATGTTTCACATCTAGATACATGACTCTCAGAGGTATTATTCACACACCTATGCTATATATTGATATCTAGAGAGTTTAAGTGTTTTTAAACGTGTATAATTGAATAGTTAAATCAATAAAGATAAAGTATGAATGGTTAAAAATCATTCCTGTATTATTCAGTGAGAATTTTTCCTATATAATTGTAGGGGTAAAGTACTCTTTTTTTTTTTGTTACAGACTTTTGAACTAATTTTTCTTTGAAAAATATAACCCTGGTCGGAGTGACAAGGAGGTGGGTGATTTAGGAGGGACTGAGCTTCCAACTTGGGACAGCCCCTTAAAGGGATATAAAGGTCAAAAATGAAATTTGCAGGGGTGCATTTCAATTTGAAATAGAAACATGTTTGCAATATACTTCCATTATTAAAAATGCTTCTAATAAAAGTTATGACTGTTCTTCTTTGGCATATGCACATATTCTGACCCATGCATCAGTATTCCAATACCACACCTTCTCAGAGGGTCAGCAATAGCTTGTATAACACAAATTATGTCTTCAGAATAAAAAGACACCACAGCCTCCTCTCTGAGCAATAGTGTTTGAATACTGGTGCACGGGCCCTCTACGGATATGTGGGTATGCTGCTGAAAAATTGTAATAAACTTTTGCTAGAAGCCTTTTTGCTAATGGAACTTTATTGCAAACATCTTTCTAATGCAAATTGAAATGCGTCTCTGCAGAATTAATTTTTGACCTTTATATCCCTTTAAGTCTTTAGGCACAATGCTTCAGTACTGGTGCATGGGCCCTAACAGCATATGTGTGTATGCCAGTAATATTAGAAGCATTTTTGCTAGTGCAAGTACAGACGTAGCCAAAAGTATTGGTACCCTTACATCATAAAGTATTGGTACCCTTACATCATAAAGTATTGGTACCCTTGTATATTAAAGTATGGGTACCCTTACATCATAAAGTATTGGTACCCTTACATCATAAAGTATTGGTACCCTTACATCATAAAGTATTGGTACCCTTACATCATAAAGTATTGGTACCCTTGTATATTAAAGTATTGGTACCCTTACATCATAAAGTATTGGTACCCTTACATCATAAAGTATTGGTACCCTTGTATATTAAAGTATGGGTACCCTTGCATATTAAAGTATTACTACCCTTGCATATCAAGCCCTTAACGACACACATCGTACAGGGTATGTCACACACAAACTGGTCTTTAAAGACAAGCAACGTACCCTGTATGTCGTTAGGGGTTTAAAGCGGCTGGAAGCGATCCTGATTGCTTCCAGCCGCTTTCAAGGTATTACCGTGATGCCTCGATATTGAGGCATCACTGAAATAACATTTTTCCAAGACCAATGCAGAGAGAGCCCTCTCTGCATTGGCCAGCGATGGTGCCGATCGTTGGTGGGTGAGAGAAGCTGCAGGGAGGCGGGTGGGTGGCCCATCGATACCCGACTTTCGGTTCCTATATGTGCAATGTGCACACCGGGTGCCGGGAGTGCGCTGGGGGGCCTGCAGGGGGTGTGCGCGTGCATGTGTGTGTGCGTGCGTGCAGCAACCACTGTCACCAATGTAATTGAATGGAAAGGAGGGAGAGGGAGGAGGGAAAAATAATGATCAAAGGATCTGGGAGGGGGAGAGGGTGGGGGTATTGAGGGGGGGCAGCTACACTTCAGAAAAATGCAAATTTTATATTAAAAAAAATAAAACTTTTTTTGGGGGGAGGCAAACTGGGTACTGGCAGACAGCTGTCAGTACCTAAGATGGCAGCAAATAAGTAGTGGGGGGAGGGTTAGAGAGCTGTTTGGGGGGGGGATCAGGGAGGTTTGGGGCTAGGGGGGGCCATCACAGCTGAACAGATATTTAAAAAAAAAAAAAGCCTTTTATTTTAGTACTGGCAGACTTTCTGCCAGTACTTAAGATGACAGGGACAATTGTGGGGTGGGGGAGGGAAGAGAGATGTTTGGGAGGGATCAGGGGGTGGGATGTGTCAGGTGGGAGGCTGATCTCTACACTAAAGCTAAAACTAACCCTTCAAGCTCCCTACAAGCTACCTAAATAACCCTGTCACTGCTAGACATAATACAAGTGTGGTGCGCAGCAGCATTAAGCGGCCTTTTAATTACCAAAAAAGCAATGCTAAAGCCATATATGTCTGCTATTTCTGAACAAAAGGGATCCCAGAGAAGCATTTACAACCATTTGTACCATAATTGCACAAGCTGTTTGTAAATCATTTCAGTGAGAAAGTTAGTGCAAAAGTTAACGATTATTTTTATTTGATCGCATTTAGCGGTGAAATGGTGGCATGAAATATACCAAAATGGGTCTAGATCAAAACTTTTCGGTTGTCTACTACACTAAAGCTAAAATTAACCCTACAAGCTCCCTACAAGCTCACTAATTAACCCCTTCCCTGCTGAGCATAATACACGTGTGGTGCGCAGCGGCATTTAGTGGCCTTCTAATTACCAAAACGTAATGCCAAAGCCATAAATGTCTGCTATTTCTGAACAAAGGGGATTCCAGAGAAGCATTTACAGCCATTTGTGCCATAATTGCACAAGCTGTTTGTGAAAAAGGTAGTAAAAAAGTGAACTTTTTTTTTATTTGATCACTTTTGGCAGTGAAATGGGTGTATGAAATATACCAAAATGGGCCTAGATCAATACTTTGGGGTGTCTACTAAAACAATATATATACATGTGAAGGGTTATTCAGGGAGTCCTGACAGATATCAGTGTTAAAATGTAACATGCAAATTTTGAAAAAAAAATGGTTTGAAAATAGCAAAGTGCTACTTGTATGTATTGCCCTATAACTTGCAAAAAAAGCAAAGAACATGTAAACATTGGGTATTTCTAAACTCAGGACAAAATTTAGAAACTATTTAGCATGGTTGTTTTTTGGTGGTTATAGATATGTAACAGATTTTGGGGGTCAAATAAGTGTGTTTTCTTTCAATTTTGTCATCATATTTTATAAAAAATAAAATATAGTAAATTATATGATATGATGAAAATAATGGTATCTTTAGAAATTCCATTTAAACGGTATATAATATGTGTGGGTACAGTAAATGAGTAAGAGAAAAATTACAACTAAACACAAACACCGCAGAAATGTAAAAATAGCCATGATTCTTAAGGGAAAGAAACTGAAAAATGGCCTTGTCCTTAAGGGGTTAAAGTATTGGTACTCTTGCATATTAAAGTATTACTACCGTTGCAAATTAAAGTATTGGTACTAGTGATGTCGCGAATAGTTCGCTGGCGAATAGTTCCCGGCGAACATAGCATGTTCGCGTTCGCCGCGGCGGGCGAACATATGCGATGTTCGATCCGCCCCCTATTCGTCATCATTGAGTAAAACTTTGACCCTGTACCTCATAGTCAGCAGACACATTCCAGCCAATCAGCAGCAGACCCTCCCTCCCAGACCCTCCTACCTCCTGGACAGCATCCATTTTAGATTTATTTGGAAGCTGCATTCTTAGTGAGAGGAGGGACAGTGTAGCTGCTGCTGATTTAATAGGGAAATCGATAGCTAGGCTAGTGTATTCAGTGCTGTAAGGACAACACCCCAAAAAGCCCTTTTTAGGGCTAGAAAGTCAGTCTGCTTCTTTTTTTTTTCCCTGTGTAATCTAATTGCAGTTGCCTGCCTGCCAGCGTGTGTGTCAGACTCACAGCGTATACTGTGCCCACTTGCCCAGTGCCACCACTCATATCTGGTGTAACAGTAGTGTACATTTAAAAAACAACAACACTTTTTTGACTGTGAACTAATAGCAGTCAGTTTCCTTCACACGTGTGCGTTTCAGGACCTGCCAGGGCACAGTGTCACCCCAGTGCAACTCATATCTGGTGTAACAGTAGTGTACATTAACCCCTTAATGACCACAGCACTTTTCCATTTTCTGTCCGTTTGGGACCAGGGCTATTTTTACATTTCTGCGGTGTTTGTGTTTAGCTGTAATTTTCCTCTTACTCGTTTACTGTACCCACACATATTATATACCGTTTTTCTCGCCATTAAATGGACTTTCTAAAGATACCATTATTTTCATCATATCTTATAATTTACTATTAAAAAAATATAAAATATTAGGAAAAAATGGAAAAAAAAACAAATTTTTTTCTAACTTTGACCCCCAAAATCTGTTACTTATCTACAACCACCAAAAACACCCATGCTAAATAGTTTCTAAATTTTATCCTGAGTTTAGAAATACCCAATGTTTACATGTTCTTTGCTTTTTTTGCAAGTTATAGGGCCATAAATACAAGTAGCCCTTTGCTATTTCCAAACCATTTTTTTTTTCAAAATTAACGCTAGTTACATTGGAACACTGATATCTGTCAGGAATCCCTGAATAGCCATTGACATGTATATATTTTTTTTTAGAAGACATCCCAAAGTATTGATCTAGGCCCATTTTGGTATATTTCATGCCACCATTTCACCACCAAATGCGATCAAATAATAAAAATTGTTCACTTTTTCACAAATTTTTTCACAAACTTTAGGTTTCTCACTGAAATTATTTACAAATAGCTTGTGAAATTATGGCATAAATGGTTGTACATTTTTCTCTGGGATCCCCTTTGTTCAGAAATAGCAGACCTATATGGCTTTGACATGGCTTTTTGATAATTTGAAGGCCGCTAAATGCCACTGCGCACCGCACGTGTATTATGTCCTGCAGTGAAGGGGTTAATTAGGGAGCATGTAGGGAGCTTTTTGGGGTAATTTTAGCTTTACTGTAGTGTAGTAGACAACCCAAAGTATTGATCTAGGCCCATCTTGGTATATTTCATGCCACCATTTCACCGCCAAATGTGATCAAATTAAAAAAAAACGTTACATTTTTCCAAATTTTAGGTTTCTCACTGAAATCATTTACAAACATTTTGTGCGATTATGGCACAAATGGTTGTAAATGCTTCTCTGGGATCCCCTTTTTTCAGAAATAGCAGACATATATGGCTTTGGCATTGCTTTTTAGTAATTAGAAGGCCTCTGCGCACCACACGTGTATTATGCTCACAGTGCAGGGGTTAATTAGGGAGCTTGTAGGGTTAATTTTAGCTTTAGTGTAGTAGACAACCCAAAGTATTGATCTAGGCCCATTTTGGTATATTTCATGCCACCATTTCACCGCCAAATGCGATCAAATTAAAAAAAAAAGTCAACTTCTTCACAAACTTTAGGTTTCTCACTGAAATTATTTACAAACAGCTTGTGCAATTATGGCAAAAATGGTTGTAAATGCTTCTCTGGGATCCCCTTTGTTCAGAAATAGCAGAAATATATGGCTTTGGCGTTGCTTTTTCGTAGTTAGAAGGCCAGTAAATGCAACTGCGCACAGCACATGAATTATGCCCAGCAGTGAAGGGGTTAATTAGGTAGCTTGTCGGGAGCTTTTTGGGGTAATTTTAGCTTTAGTGTAGTGTAGTAGACAACCAAAAGTATTGATCTAGGCCCATCTTGGTATATTTCATGCCACCATTTCACCGCCAAATGCGATAAAATAAAAAAAAAAGTTAAATTTTTCCAAATTTTAGGTTTCTCACTGAAATCATTTACAAACATTTTGTTCAATTATGGCACAAATGGTTGTAAATGCTTCTCTGGGATCCCCTTTTTTCAGAAATAGCAGACATATATGGCTTTGGCATTGCTTTTTGGTAATTAGAAGGCCGCTAAATGCCGCTGCGCACCACACGTGTATTATGCTCAGCAGTGCAGGGGTTAATTAGGGAGCTTGTAGGGTTAATTTTAGCTTTAGTGCAGTGTAGTAGACAACCCCAAGTATTGATCTAGGCCCATTTTGGTATATTTCATGCCACCATTTCACCGCCAAATGCGATCAAATTAAAAAAAATAGTCAACTTTTTCACAAACTTTAGGTTTCTCATTGAAATCATTTACAAACAGCTTGTGCAATTATGGCACAAATCGTTGTAAATGCTTCTCTGGGATCCCCTTTATTCAGAAATAGCAGACATATATGGCTTTGGTGTTGCTTTTTGGTAGTTAGAAGGCCACTAAATGCAACTGCGCACAACACATAAATTATGCCCAGCAGTGAAGGGGTTAATTAGGTAGCTTGTAGGGAGCTTGCAGGGTTAATTTTAGCTTTAGTGTAGAGATCAGCTTCCCACCTGACACATCAGACCCCCCCCCCCCCTCCCAAAGAGCTCTCTTCCTTCCCCCACCCCACAATTGTCCCCGCCATCTTAAGTACTGGCAGAAAGTCTGCCAGTACTAAAATAAAAGGTATCTTTATATATATATATGTATATATATATATATATATATATATATATATATATATATATATATATATATATATATATTAGCATATTTACATATGCTGTTGTGTAGGATCCCCCCCTTAGCCCCCAACCTCCCTGATCCCCCCCAAAACAGCTTCCTAACCCTCCCCCTCTGCCTTATTGGGGGTCATATTGGGTACTGGCAGCTGTCTGCCTGTACCCAGTTTGCAAATAAAATGTTTTTTGTTTTTTTTATTTCATTTTTCTGTAGTGTAGCTTCCCCCCCCCAAGACCAATCCCCCACCCGCTCCCAGATCACTTAGATTTCCAAGTACTAAATATTTTGCACCCCTTTCTCTCACTTATAAAAACATTTTCTTCTGTAGTGTAGCGGTTCGCATCCGCTCCCTCCCCATGCACGCCCGCCTCGTCCCGTGCACGCTCGCGCGTCTGTCACTGTGAAGCGGGCGTAACCCTTACACTACCTGATCGATACAACATCATACCTGATGTTTTAAAGCACGTTATTCCAAACAATTGAGGAATGTTAGGTGATTTATGCCCTTTATGGATTAAAAGCAGACTCTGCATCAACTATGTAATTTTCCATGGGAGTTTTGCCATGGATCCCCCTCCGGCATGACACAGTCCCGGTGTTAGTCCCCTTGAAACAACTTTTCCATCACTATTGTGGCCAGAAAGAGTCCCTATGGGTTTTAAAATTCGCCTGAATATTGAAGTCTATGGCGGTTCGCCCGGTTCGCCTGTTCGCAAACTTTTATGGAAGTTCGCGTTCGCCGTTCGCGAACCCAAATTTTTATGTTCGCGACATCACTAATTGGTACCCTTGCACATTAAAGTATTGATACCCTTGCATATTAAAGTATTACTACCCTTGCATATTAAAGTATTGGTACCCTTGCATATTAAATTATTACTACCCTTGCATATTAAAGTCTTACTACCCTTGCATATTAAAGTATTACTACCCTTGCATATTAAAGTATTGGTACCCTTACATATTAAATTATTACTACCCTTGCATATTAAAGTCTTACTACCCTTGCATATTAAAGTATTACTACCCTTGTATATTAAAGTATTAATACCCTTACATATTAAATTATTACTACCCTTGCATATTAAAGTATTACTACCCTTGCATATTAAAGTATTACTACCCTTGCATATTAAAGTATTACTACCCTTGCAAATTAAAGTATTACTACCCTTGCATATTAAAGTATTACTACCCTTGCATATTAAAGTCTTACTACCCTTGCATATTAAAGTATTACTACCCTTGCAAATTAAAGTATTACTACCCTTGCATATTAAAGTATTACTACCCTTGCATATTAAAGTCTTACTACCCTTGCATATTAAAGTCTTACTACCCTTGCATATTAAAGTATTACTACCCTTGCATATTAAAGTATTACTACCCTTGCATATTAAAGTATTACTACCCTTGCATATTAAAGTCTTACTACCCTTGCATATTAAAGTATTACTACCCTTGCATATTAAAGTATTACTACCCTTGCATATTAAAGTCTTACTACCCTTGCATATTAAAGTCTTACTACCCTTGCATATTAAAGTATTACTACCCTTGCATATTAAAGTATTACTACCCTTGCATATTAAAGTCTTACTACCCTTGCATATTAAAGTATTACTACCCTTGCATATTAAAGTATTACTACCCTTGCATATTAAAGTATTAATACCCTTGCATATTAAAGTATTACTACCCTTGCATATTAAAGTATTACTACCCTTGCATATTAAAGTCTTACTACCCTTGCATATTAAAGTCTTACTACCCTTGCATATTAAAGTATTAATACCCTTGCATATTAAAGTATTACTACCCTTGCATATTAAAGTCTTACTACCCTTGCATATTAAAGTATTAATACCCTTGCATATTAAAGTATTACTACCCTTGCATATTAAAGTATTACTACCCTTGCATATTAAAGTATTACTACCCTTGCATATTAAAGTATTAATACCCTTGCATATTAAAGTATTACTACCCTTGCATATTAAAGTCTTACTACCCTTGCATATAAAAGTATTACTACCCTTGCATATTAAAGTATTACTACCCTTGCATATTAAAGTCTTACTACCCTTGCATATTAAAGTCTTACTACCCTTGCATATTAAATTATTACTACCCTTGCATATTGAAGTATTACTACCCTTGCATATTAAAGTATTACTACCCTTGCATATTAAAGTATTACTACCCTTGCATATTAAAGTATTACTACCCTTGCATATTAAAGTCTTACTACCCTTGCATATAAAAGTATTACTACCCTTGCATATTAAAGTATTACTATCCTTGCATATTAAAGTCTTACTACCCTTGCATATTAAAGTCTTACTACCCTTGCATATTAAATTATTACTACCCTTGCATATTGAAGTATTACTACCCTTGCATATTAAAGTATTACTACCCTTGCATATTAAAGTATTACTACCCTTGCATATTAAAGTATTACTACCCTTGCATATTGAAGTATTACTACCCTTGCATATTAAAGTGTTGGCAACTTTGTATTTTAATAGAGAAACACAAAAAAGCCTGACTGGAGTTTTCCACACTGAATGTTGACAAGAATAGTTCTTCTGGGAGAATGTCCATTGGACAGACAAAACAAAAGTTGATCTTTTTGGCAAATCACAAATCCATGTTTACAGAAGGAAAAAATAATATTTTAAAGAAAAGAACACCATCCCTACTGTCAAACATAGAGGAGGCTCAGTGATGTTTTGGGGTTGCTTTGCTGCCTCTGACACTGGGTGCCTAGAATCTGTGCAGGACACAATGAAGACTATCAAGGCACTCTGGTGCAAAACATAGTGCCCAGCCTCAGAAAGCTGTGTCTCAGTCACAGATCATAGGTCCTTTAGCAGGTGATGGTGCAAAACATAGTGCCCAGCCTCAGAAAGCTGTGTCTCAGTCACAGATCATAGGTCCTTTAACAGGTGATGGTGCAAACCATACTGCTTAGCCTCAGAAAGCTGTGTCTCAGTCACAGATCATAGGTCCTTTAGCAGGTGATGGTGCAAACCATACTGCTTAGCCTCAGAAAGCTGTGTCTCAGTCACAGATCATAGGTCCTTTAGCAGGTGATGGTGCAAACCATACTGCCCAGCCTCAGAAAGCTGTGTCTCAGTCACAGATCATAGGTCCTTTAGCAGGTGATGGTGCAAACCATACTGCCCAGCCTCAGAAAGCTGTGTCTCAGTCACAGATCATAGGTCCTTTAGCAGGATGATGATGCAAAACATACTGCCCAGCCTCAGAAAGCTGTGTCTCAGTCACAGATCATAGGTCCTTTAGCAGGATGATGATGCAAAACATACTGCCCAGCCTCAGAAAGCTGTGTCTCAGTCACAGATCATAGGTCCTTTAGCAGGATGATGATGCAAAACATACTGCCCAGCCTCAGAAAGCTGTGTCTCAGTCACAGATCATAGGTCCTTTAGCAGGATGATGATGCAAACCATACTGCCCAGCCTCAGAAAGCTGTGTCTCAGTCACAGATCATAGGTCCTTTAGCAGGTGATGGTGCAAAACATAGTGCCCAGCCTCAGAAAGCTGTGTCTCAGTCACAGATCATAGGTCCTTTAGCAGGATGATGATGCAAACCATACTGCCCAGCCTCAGAAAGCTGTGTCTCAGTCACAGATCATAGGTCCTTTAGCAGGTGATGATGAAAACCATACTGCCCAGCCTCAGAAAGCTGTGTCTCAGTCACAGATCATAGGTCCTTTAGCAGGTGATGGTGCAAACCATACTGCCCAGCCTCAGAAAGCTGTGTCTCAGTTACAGATCATAGGTCCTTTAGCAGGTGATGGTGCAAAACATAGTGCCCAGCCTCAGAAAGCTGTGTCTCAGTCACAGATCATAGGTCCTTTAGCAGGTGATGGTGCAAACCATACTGCCCAGCCTCAGAAAGCTGTGTCTCAGTCACAGATCATAGGTCCTTTAGCAGGTGATGGTGCAAAACATAGTGCCCAGCCTCAGAAAGCTGTGTCTCAGTCACAGATCATAGGTCCTTTAGCAGGTGATGGTGCAAACCATACTGCCCAGCCTCAGAAAGCTGTGTCTCAGTCACAGATCATAGGTCCTTTAGCAGGATGATGATACAAAACATACTGCCCAGCCTCAGAAAGCTGTGTCTCAGTCACAGATCATAGGTCCTTTAGCAGGTGATGGTGCAAACCATACTGCCCAGCCTCAGAAAGCTGTGTCTCAGTCACAGATCATAGGTCCTTTAGCAGGTGATGGTGCAAAACATAGTGCCCAGCCTCAGAAAGCTGTGTCTCAGTCACAGATCATAGGTCCTTTAGCAGGATGATGATACAAACCATACTGCCCAGCCTCAGAAAGCTGTGTCTCAGTCACAGATCATAGGTCCTTTAGCAGGATGATGATACAAAACATACTGCCCAGACTCAGAAAGCTGTGTCTCAGTCACAGATCATAGGTCCTTTAGCAGGATGATGATACAAAACATACTGCCCAGCCTCAGAAAGCTGTGTCTCAGTCACAGATCATAGGTCCTTTAGCAGGATGATGATACAAAACATACTGCCCAGCCTCAGAAAGCTGTGTCTCAGTCACAGATCATAGGTCCTTTAGCAGGTGATGGTGCAAAACATAGTGCCCAGCCTCAGAAAGCTGTGTCTCAGTCACAGATCATAGGTCCTTTAGCAGGATGATGATACAAACCATACTGCCCAGCCTCAGAAAGCTGTGTCTCAGTCACAGATCATAGGTCCTTTAGCAGGATGATGATGCAAAACATACTGCCCAGCCTCAGAAAGCTGTGTCTCAGTCACAGATCATAGGTCCTTTAGCAGGATGATGATACAAACCATACTGCCCAGCCTCAGAAAGCTGTGTCTCAGTCACAGATCATAGGTCCTTTAGCAGGATGATGATACAAAACATACTGCCCAGCCTCAGAAAGCTGTGTCTCAGTCACAGATCATAGGTCCTTTAGCAGGATGATGATACAAACCATACTGCCCAGCCTCAGAAAGCTGTGTCTCAGTCACAGATCATAGGTCCTTTAGCAGGATGATGATACAAAACATACTGCCCAGCCTCAGAAAGCTGTGTCTCAGTCACAGATCATAGGTCCTTTAGCAGGATGATGATACAAACCATACTGCCCAGCCTCAGAAAGCTGTGTCTCAGTCACAGATCATAGGTCCTTTAGCAGGTGATGGTGCAAAACATAGTGCCCAGCCTCAGAAAGCTGTGTCTCAGTCACAGATCATAGGTCCTTTAGCAGGATGATGATACAAACCATACTGCCCAGCCTCAGAAAGCTGTGTCTTAGTCACAGATCATAGGTCCTTTAGCAGGTGATGGTGCAAAACATACTGCCCAGCCTCAGAAAGCTGTGTCTCAGTCACAGATCATAGGTCCTTTAGCAGGTGATGGTGCAAAACATACTGCCCAGCCTCAGAAAGCTGTGTCTCAGTCACAGATCATAGGTCCTTTAGCAGGATGATGATGCAAAACATACGGCCCAGCCTCAGAAAGCTGTGTCTCAGTCACAGATCATAGGTCCTTTAGCAGGTGATGGTGCAAACCATACTGCCCAGCCTCAGAAAGCTGTGTCTCAGTCACAGATCATAGGTCCTTTAGCAGGATGATGATGCAAAACATACTGCCCAGCCTCAGAAAGCTGTGTCTCAGTCACAGATCATAGGTCCTTTAGCAGGATGATGATGCAAACCAAACCTCAAAAGGCACCCAAGAATGGACGAGAAAAGACTTCTATAAGCCCAGGTCTGAATCCCATCAAACATCTGTAGAAAAGAGCTGACATTTGCAGTTAAAAAGGCGCCCATCAAAACTGAGAGAGCTGGAGCAGTTTGCTCAGAAAGTGCTTGATTACAGATAATGGGGCCCATTTATCAAGCTCCGAACGGAGCTTGTGGGCCCGTGTTTCTGGCGAGTCTTCAGAGTCGCCAGAAACAGCAGTTATGAAGCAGTGGTCTAAAGACCGCTGCTTCATAACCCTGTCCGCCTGCTCTGATGAGGCGGACAGGAATCGCCGGAAATCAACCCGATCAAGTACGATCGGGTTGATTGACACCCCCCTGCTGGCGGCCCATTGGCCGCGAGTCTGCAGGGGGCGGCGTTGCACCAGCAGCTCTTGTGAGCTGCTGGTGCAATGCTGAATATGGAGAGCGTATTGCTCTCCGTATTCAGCGAGGGCTTGCGGACCTGATCCGCGCTGTCGGATCAGATCCGCAAGACCTTTGATAAATAAGCACCATTGTCTCCAAAGTCTGTGCTACGAAATACTAGGTTAAGACTACCAATATTTTTATCCATGCTATTCTCATTTATTTTACTCTTTAAAGTATTGTGTGAAGTAATCATTTAAAAGTGAAGTTTCCGTTCTATTACATTTGGAATAAAGAATGGTGGATACCAAATACTCTTGTCAATTTTTACATAGTTCAGAGAAAATTGTGCGCTTTCCTAAAAAAGTGGAAGGTTACCAATACTTTAGGCCACGTCTGTATACTGCAAAAAAATATTCTATTTAAATCTGAAATGCACCAGACACATTTCAGGTTTGACATTTTATCCCTTTTAAATTCTGGGACAGTTTAGGAGCTTTGATAATCTATGAGTTATTTTCATGAAACACAAAATGATAGGAAGCCATAATAATGTAAATTCCACCACAGTGCAGTGAATTATTTTTTATAAACATTATGATACTGTATTTATATTGTGCTTTTCTTTACAAGTAGTTTTTAAAGCATTTTTGCACAAGTGCTTAATTAAAGGGACATGAAACCCAAACATTTTCTTTCATGATTCAGATAGACAATACAATTTTAAACAACATTCCAATTTACTTCTGTTATCTAATTTGCTTCATTCTTTAGGTATCCTTTGTTGAAGAAAGAGAATGCACATGGGTGAGCGTATCACACAAGTCACCTATGTGCAGCCACCAATCAGCATCTACTGAGCCTATTTTGATATGCCTTTCAACAAAGGATATCAAGAGAATAAAGCAAATTAGATAATGCAAGTACACTGGAAAGATGTTTAAAATTGCATGCCCTTTCTGAATCATGAAAGAAAAAAAAATGAGTTTCATGTCCCTTTAACTATTGGCAGATGATCAGTAATATACATAAGTATTACTTAGCAGCATATTAACCTCAGTTAAAGATGAAACTTTGCCAAAATGAAATGATGATTGGCTTTGGTTAGAATAGCATACTTCCTGCTTATTATCTGGGAACAGGAATCTAAGGATTGAGCCTTGACAAGCGTTGTAGGGGATGGAGTCAGGATGGGTCGTATTCCTGTGGCCCTGCCCTGGCATTTCTGAGCTGGTTTAGTTGGTCCCCTTTGTCAAACCAGGAAATATATAGTGAAAGAAGAGCACTGAGAGGGACAGCAGGAACAAACTTTCTGACCAGAACTATCCTGCAAACTGTAGACTGTTTAGAAGCTCTGGAATGACACTATGGGGTCTATTTATGAAGCAGCGGATGCTGTCTCCGTCCCACTCCGCTTTGGAAGTGAAGAAGCAGCGGTCCTAAGACCGCTGCTCCTTAACTCATCCGCCACCTCTGAGGCGGCAGACAGCAATCCGCCCGATTGAATACGATCGGGCTGATTGACACCCCCTGCTAGCGGCCGATTGGCCGCGGATCTGCAGGGGGTGGTATTGCACCAGCAGTTCACAAGAAATGCTTGTGCAATGTTAAATGCCGACAGCGTATGCTGTAGGCATTTAGCGATGTCAGTCGGACATCCGCTGCAGTGGATCATGTTCGTCCGACAGTTATATATATCGGTTAATATATCGGCCCCTATAATTGGCCATCTGAGCAATCTTGGTTGGTAAAAGTAACTAATGCTGCATATTGATTGCTATAAAAATTCAGTGCTGAGACATAAAATAATGTAATAGCGAATTTAGCAAAATATGCTGTAGAGTTAGATACAATTTTTTTTAAAAAAGTGTGAAGCTTACCAGCCTATATACAGTATGTACTGTATTATAATAATAACTAGTATTTATATAGCGCCTTTCTCCGAGTGCTTTTTCAGCGCTCGCTCTCGGAATTAACCAAATCGGCAGCTGAATAGTAATAGTTGTTATTATTACCCAATTTAATGGTACTCATTTTATCGACCTCGGAAGGAGGCTGAGTCGGCCCTGCTGGGATTTGAACCTGTGACCTTTTATTTTTTAAACAGGCTTTTTTTTGTAGTCAGGGCATTTTACCAACTGAGCTACCTCACCGGCCAGGATCATATAACTTGAGTACTATTGTGAATATTGTGTGTACGGCAAACACAGACTAATACAGACGATTTCATCATATGCCTATGTCCCATATAATAATAATTTCCTTTTGACAGTGATGATTTTCCTTTTTATCACTTACACAAGGTGCTGATTAGTGATTTCCTTGCAGATTACTCTGTAATAAAATTAGCATGAGAGAGAAAATATATTTATTTTAGTTATTCCCCATTAAGTCTTTTTACACTGGAAGGGTGAAAATGGAAAGGAACCGCATTAAAATGTGACAGGTGCATTATTCACACAGACAGGCATTAGTCTAATGGTGAGGAACCGCCGAGAGTTCTTCTCATGCACTGTTTTGCTTAGTGAAACAATAGTTAATTCATCAGGTACTGGTATTGAAAGCTTGTGAGCTAATGGACAGGGAATTGATTTCTTAGAAAACCTGCAATTTGGGCTTGAAAAAAATACAAGCGAATGAGAAATAAACAAAGATACACAGTTAATGAAGGTAAATGAATAGCCTTATAGTTCCCACACACTGTTAGTATTTCTCTGTGTTATACACCTGATTTAAATGACACAGAACACAATTAATGGCAAAAATAATGTATTCAAAGAAAAGAGCAATAAAGACAAATGATAGAAGAATTGATCATCTCTTCAGACAGTTTTTCAAACTTTTTTCTTTCTCTTTTTCTCTTTCTGTAACTGCTCCTTTAACTGCACACATGGAAAACAAGGGTGCCACCTTTCCCTGAACATGTGCAAGCGCAGTTCACAGAATATATATACAGTCAGTATGAGTCTATGATTTGCTGACGGCTGTCACATGATACAGGGGGCAGCAAAATAGAAGGACATTTTGAAATGTGTCATTGTTCTCATTTAAAATTCAAAGTAAATGCTATTAAATTGTTTTTGTATGTTATTAAATACAATAATGTTGTGACAAATATAAACTCTAGGGGGCGCACTTGCAACAGTCTCTGTAGGTAAAAAATAAATAAACTAAAAATAGTAATGACAATGCTTTTCTCGCTTAGATGTTTCATCAAGCAATGATTTATGGATTTGTTGATTACACAAACGTATTGTATGTAATGTCCCTTTAAATACATAGGCCTAGATTTGAAGTTTGGCGGTAGCTGTGAAAACCAGCGTTAGAGGCTCCTAACGCTGGTTTTAGGCTAACTCCGGTATTTGGAGTCACTCAAAAAAGGGTCTAACGCTCACTTTTCAGCCGCGACTTTTCCATACCGCAGATCCCCTTACGTCAATTGCGTATCCTATCTTTTCAATGGGATCTATCCGATATTTAGAGTCGTGTCTGAAGTGAGCGTTAGAAATCTAACGACAAAACTCCAGCCGCAGAAAAAAGTCAGTAGTTAAGAGCTTTTTGGGCTAACGCCGGTTCATAAAGCTCTTAACTACTGTACTCTAAAGTACACTAACACCCATAAACTACCTATGTACCCCTAAACTGAGGTCCCCCCACATCGCCGCCACTCGATTACATTTTTTAACCCCTAATCTGCCGACCGCCACCTACGTTATACTTATGTACCCCTAATCTGCTGCCCCTAACACCGCCGACCCCTATATTATATTTATTAACCCCTGATCGGAACAGCCAATAGAATGCGAGCTCAATCTGATTGGCTGATTGGATCAGCCAATCGGATTGATCTTGATTCTGATTGGCTGATTCCATCAGCCAATCAGAATATTCCTACCTTAATTCCGATTGGCTGATAGAATCCTATCAGCCAATCGGAATTCGAGGGACGCCATCTTGGATGACGTCATTTAAAGGAACCGTCATTCGTCGTTCAGTCGTCGGGCAGGATGGATGTTCCGCGTCGGAGGTCTTCAGGATGCTACCGCTTCGCTCCGTATGGATGACGATAGAAGATGCCGCCTGGATGAAGACTTCAATCGGATGGAAGACCTCTTCTGCCCCGCTTGGATGAAGAGTTCAGCCGTATCATGGACCTCTTCAGCCCCCCGCTTGGGCTTGGATCAGGACATCGGAGGAGCACTTCAGGACGGATCGGTGAACCTGGTATGGTGAAGATAAGGTAGGAAGATCTTCAGGGGCTTAGTGTTAGGTTTATTTAAGGGGGGTTTGGGTTAGATTAGGGGTATGTGGGTGATGGGTTGTAATGTTGGGGGGGGTATTGTATGTTTTTTTTTACAGGCAAAAGAGCTGAACTTCTTGGGGCATGCCCCGCAAAGGGCCCTGTTCAGGGCTGGTAAGGTAAAAGAGCTTTGAACTTTATTAATTTAGAATAGGGTAGGGCATTTTGTTATTTTGGCGGGCTTTGTTATTTTATTAGGGGGCTTAGAGTAGGTGTAATTAGTTTAAAATTGTTGTAATATTTTTCTTATGGTTGTAAATATTTTTTTATTTTTTGTAACTTAGTTCTTTTTTATTTTTTGTACTTTAGTTAGTTTATTTCATTGTAGTTATTTGTAGGAATTGTATTTAATTAATTTATTGATAGTGTAGTGTTAGGTTTAATTGTAGGTAATTGTAGGTATTTTATTTAATTAATTTAATGATAGTATAGTGTTAGGTTTAATTGTAACTTAGGTTAGGATTTATTTTACAGGTAATTTTGTAATTATTTTAACTAGGTAACTATTAAATAGTTCTTAACTATTTAATAGCTATTGTACCTGGTTAAAATAAATACAAAGTTGCCTGTAAAATAAATATTAATCCTAAAATAGCTACAATGTAATTATAATTTATATTGTAGCTATATTAGGGTTTATTTTACAGGTAAGTATTTAGCTTTAAATAGGAATAATTTATTTAATAAGAGTTAATTTATTTCGTTAGATTAAAATTATATTTAATTTAGGGGGGTGTTAGTGTTAGGGTTAGACTTAGCTTTAGGGGTTAATACATTTATTAGAATAGCGGTGAGCTCCGGTCGGCAGATTAGGGGTTAATAATTGAAGTTAGGTGTCGGCGATGTTAGGGAGGGCAGATTAGGGGTTAATACTATTTATTATAGGGTTAGTGAGGCGGATTAGGGGTTAATAACTTTATTATAGTAGCGGTGCGGTCCGCTCGGCAGATTAGGGGTTAATAAGTGTAGGCAGGTGGAGGCGACGTTGTGGGGGGCAGATTAGGGGTTAATAAATATAATATAGGGGTCGGCGGTGTTAGGGGCAGCAGATTAGGGGTACATAGGGATAATGTAAGTAGCGGCGGTTTACGGAGCGGCAGATTAGGGGTTAAAAATAAAATGCAGGTGTCAGCGATAGCGGGGGCGGCAGATTAGGGGTTAATAAGTGTAAGGTTAGGGGTGTTTAGACTCGGGGTACATGTTAGGGTGTTAGGTGCAGACGTAGGAAGTGTTTCCGCATAGCAAACAATGGGGCTGCGTTAAGAGCTGAACGCGGCTTTTTTGCAGGTGTTAGGTTTTTTTTCAGCTCAAACAGCCCCATTGTTTTCTATGGGGGAATCGTGCACGAGCACGTTTTTGAGGCTGGCCGCTTGCGTAAGCAACTCTGGTATCGAGAGTTGAAGCTGCGTTAAATATGCTCTACGCTCCTTTTTTGGAGCCTAACGCAGCCTTTATGTGGACTCTCAATACCAGAGTTATTTTTATGGTGCGGCCAGAAAAAAGCCGGCGTTAGCTACGCGGGTCCTTACCGACAAAACTCTAAATCTAGCCGATATATTCTACAATAACTAGGATTATATAATGTACACTACAGTATATTATTTTTATGTTAAACTTTGATTGCATCTTTATATCTGGCATTTATTTAGTCTTTTATGTTTCTTTTAATTAACATTTTGTTAGTTCCAATGCTGTAAATATATATAGACCTGTCTCGGCTACTGACGTGATTATGGTATACGCCATGAGCAGTCTCATTTCATTTGCCCTTTGTAGGATAAGGAATAATTAAATATCAATAGTTTATATCCCTTTACCATGTTAAAGCTAATAATGGTGTGTTTTTTTCTTTTTGTTGTTGTTTTTGCTCAGAGCAAATAGACTTGTAATTAAATAAGTGTGACATTTAAGCTTATTTATTTTCCTTCGTTATTGCCCATGACATGAATGTGTGATTTGCACTTTTAGGAACCACAGCTTTGTTTTGATAGCTTGTGACAGCACAGTTTGACCGTGTGCTTGTGCTGAGCTGGATTATGTTATAACCAACAAGGGGCCAGATTATGAGTAGAGCACTAACAGTTTCGCTTGAACTAAAAAGGGTTTATCGCGGGTGTTTGTGCACGTCGGGTTTTTGCTCGTATTACAAGTTTAAAGTAAATGCTATTGCTTGAGCACAATTGAAGTTAGCGCTCGTCGGGATAGTGCGTCCTAAGAGCTCTGGTTAACTGTTTCGCAAAACAAAAAAGTGTCACATATTTATGTAATATTCATAATTAATAAAGATTTTTAACTATGTGTTTACTGTAAATATTTAACATTCCAATGTTCTGCCCATAGCAGAATATTTTTAGAGTATTTATAAATAGAAATTCCTATATACTGTATATCTGTATATATCTATACCTATTTATAATCATGTATATATATATATATGTATAGATATATATTGTACTAAAAAACTTAGATACATGTAGAAATATGTATTTAAGAATAAATAGAACATATTCTGTTATGCGAATAACAGTGGAATGTGAAATATATATATATATATATATATATATATAACACTTTAGAATATGCGATCGTGATTGCGCGTGGGTTGGGTGTTGTTTCCCCCCCCACACACTTTTTTTTCTCCGTTGACTTCTATGGGCAAATAGGTTATCTCGCACACAATATTCTAAGTTCGGCATATTGCGCGCAACGGTTTAGCACAAGCCCGAAAACAGTTTCTTTAAACTTGTAATACGAGCGCTACCTGATGCATGCAAAGAGCTTACTTCTAGTGGAGTTAACTCTCAAGCAGGAGCATTAAATAACGCTCCAGTTATAATCTGGCCAAAGGTCTTTTATTTTCCTATTGTAGTATTGTTGTAGCAATCTTTTTTTTATTTTTGTATTGTATATTATTTAAAGTATGTATTTTTTAATTCAAAAGGTTAAGGGTCTTTTGTAGAATATTAAAAGGTCCTTGTGTTGAGGAAGGTGCCACACAGTAGCGGCTCCCATATTGCGGTGTGGTTTTAGAGGTTTGTGGATATAGATTAGTATTTATATTATTTATTAATGAAGGTCTAGTAGTTAGGGTTTAATAGCATTTAGGGAGTTTTAGCGGTGAGAGGTTTAATTGTGATGGGGGTTACGGCGGTTTTGGGTTTAATAATAGTGTTAAGGGATATTTGCAATGGGGGGTCTGTCAGTTAAGGGGCTAATTCTAGCTGGGGGTCTTGCAGTTAAGGGGCTAATTCTAGCTGGGGGTCTGGCAGTTAAGGGGCTAATTCTAGCTGGGGGTCTGGCAGTTAAGGGGCTAATTTTAGCTGGGGGTCTGGCAGTTAAGGGGCTAATTCTAGCTGGGGGTCTGGCAGTTAAGGGGCTAATTCTAGCTGGGGGTCTGGCAGTTAAGGGGATAATTTTAGCTGGGGGTCTGGCAGTTAAGGGGTTAATTCTAGCTGGGGGTCTGGCAGTTAAGGGGCTAATTCTAGCTGGGGGTCTGGCAGTTTAGAGATTAATATTTAAACTGGGAGAATTCACCAGCTGGAGTCATAGTAATTTTTATTGTGCAAAAGTGTGTGATGTACAATAATTAAAGGGACAGTAAAGTCAAAATGAAACTTTAATGTATTGAATAGATCATGACGTTGTAAATAACTTTCCAGTTTACTTCTATTATCAATTTTGCTTAGTTTTCTTGGTATTCTTTGTTCAAGATTAATCCTAGGTGAGTTCAGGAGTGTGCACATGTCTTAGCCATCTGGCAGCTTAAAAGCACTACTGCTAAAGTCACATGAACGCTCCTGAGCTCCTATCAGCTTACTTATATTTACTCTTCAGCAAAGGATATGAAAATAAAAAAACAAATTTGATAATAGACATAAATTAGAAAGTTGTTTTAAAATTGCTTGCTCTATCTGAATCATGAAAGTTTACTTTTGACTTTACTATCCCTTTAACACGAGGCGCAAAAAACTTTAAGGGGATATGAAATAGTGCTTAAAGCCCCTCCCCCCCTCATACATTTACCAGACAGGAAAGGGTCTGGTCTCTTCTAAATGGTTAATGCATTAACCCTGTCTGGAAGATTGAAGGTAATGATGCAGGCGGAATGGCCTCTGGTTGGCCTAACATTTTGTGATACGCCTTTTAAAGAATACGTATATTAAAGGGGAATTGTGAAGGTTTTGCCAATAAATGGGGTAGACATCATGGCCAGAAGTGTAGAGGAAGCCTCCCAGCCAGGGCACGGAGTGAGCCTTGTGTACAGCATATCGGGCGAGATTACATATATATGGCGCACGCTTCAGCGTAACGGCTGAAACCCGCATTGCCCGTAATTTCACCTCGCACATCGTTGAATCCAATAAACCCCGCTGGCAGTTCATAAAGTGCCGTAAGTCAGATAAACTAGCGATGTCCAGAAATGTGCGTAAATACGCATGTCCTGGAGTCGACGCGAACGTACGGCACTTTAGAACATTTTTTTTTTAAATCTTCCGTAAAAGTCTAACCCACCTCCCAAAAATAAACACGACACGTAAAAATCCCTATATCTGCAATTCCCCCACAACTAATAATAAAAGTATTAACCCCTAAACTGACAACCCCCCACAACGCAATATGGCTAATAAAACTATTAACCCCAATGCGCCATTCAACCACATTGCAATCTACCTAATAAAAGTATTAACCCCTAATCTGCCATTCACACACATCGCAAACTACCTAATAAATGTTTTAACCCCTAGAACGTCAAACCCCCACATCGCAAAGTAACTAATGAAATTATTAACCCCTAAACCGCCAATCCCCCACATCGCAAAGTAACTAATTAACTTATTAACCCCTAAACCGCCAAACTCCCACATTGCAATAAACCTAATTAATCTATTAATGCCTAAACCGCCAAACCCCCACAACTCAAATAACTAATTTAATTACTAAGCCCCCTAACCTAACACCCCCTAAATTAACCCCAAATTACATAAAATACTAAATTACAATTAAAATAAAAAATGTAATTAAAGGGACAGTCGAAGCCGAAATAAACTTTAATGATTCAGATAGGGCATATAATTTTAAACAATTTTCCAATTTATTTTTATCACAAATTTTGCTTTGTTCTATTGGTAAAAAATTAATCCTAATCCCTGAAAATAAAAAAGCCCCCCAAAATAAAAAAAAACCCTAATCTAATACTAAACTACCAATAGCCCATAAAAGCTGTTTAAATGAACAACCAATAGAATTTCAGTAGCTCTCATCCTATTGGCTGATTTGAATTTGAAGATTCAAATCAGCCAATAGGAATGCAAGGTACGCCATATTTAAACGTGTAACTTGCATTCAATATTCAGTGTACGGCGGTGATCGTATGAAGAGGATCCTCCACGCTCCATGGCTCTGCGGTCGCCGGTATTCAGTTCCGCGGTCGCCAGTCTTTGGTTCTGCTGTCCTGGATGAAGATAGAAGAAGTCTCCGCGATGGAAGAAGATGTCACCACTTGAAAGAAGACTTCACCGCCGGACTTCAGGAACCGTGAGTGGGGGTTAGACTTAGGCTTTTTTTTAAAAAATGTTTATTTTTTTTACTTTTTAGATATGGGATTTTATTGGGCGGTAAAAGAGTTGAATGCCCTTTTAAGGCCAATGCACATACAATGGGTAGTTTAGGATTTTTTAGTGTTAGTTTTTTTATTTTGGGGGGTTTTACTGTTAGGGGTAACTTCGTATGTAAATGTAAAAGAGCTGTTTAACTTAGGGCAATGCCTTACAAAAGGCCCTTTTAAGGGATATTGGTAGTTTAGTTTAGATTAGGGGGTGTTTTTATTTTGAGGGGTTTTTTTTATTTTCATAGGGATTAGGTTTTAATTTTTTAATTTTTGATAATTTGGTTTATTATTTTCTGTAATGTTAGACTTTTTTATAATTTTAGATTAACTTAAACTTAGTTTTTTTATTTTTAAAGTACTGTTATGTTTTTTTATTTTAATTGTAATTTAGTTTTCTTTTATTTTAGGTAATTTAGGGGGTATTAGGTTATGGGGTTAGGGGGCTTAGTAATTTAATTAGTTATTTGCGTTGTGGGGGGTTGGCGGTTTAGGAGTTAATAGATTTATTTGGTTTATTGCGTTGTGGGGGTTCGGCGGATCAGGGGTTAATATACTTTATTAGGTAGTTTGTGATGCGGGTGAATGGCGGATTAGGGGTTAATAGTTTAATTAGGCATATTTCTATGTGAGGGTTCGGTGGATTAGGGGTTAATATACTTTATTATTTATTGCGGTGGGGGATTGCGGTTGACACGTAGATATTGTACATGCTTTAGGTGTTAGTTTATATTTTCAGGTAGTTACGGGAGTTACGGTGCTCACGTTTTCAGCGTAAGTCTTGCTGCGCCTGCCTATGTGTAGCAAGGTGAAAATCGAGTAAAATTTCTCAATTTTCGCAGCATAAGTCCTTGCGCTAAATATGTGATACCAACTTGCGTTGTGGTTCTATGTTATGTTAGCTTATGGGAGTAAAATTAGCGGGCGACGGGTGAAATATGCACGCCGGGCAACGCCGCATATGTAATCTCGCCCATCACATCTATTCAAGGCTGCTCCACTCCTGGAAGCTGAAAAGTAGCAGACGGGGGGCTGGGCTGGAAAGGGGGCTGGTGGGAGTTGAACCGGGGAGATGGCGGCGTGGGGTTGGTTGGGCCGGGGGGTTTGCTGGACTAGTCTTCAAAAATTTCCAGTGCTGGTCTGATTTACCAGTCCGGCTCTGAAAGGGTTAGTATCACATTACACACAGGGCATATACTACAACATTTAAGGTTCCTGTCCCTTTAAACAAGTAACAAATAAAGGATTTTTTAAAAAAAACTAAATATTTTTTTACTCTAGAATATCTTTTTAACAAGGTGTCATTAAAGGAATTTTCCCAAATCTTTCTTGATTCCGACAGATCATTTGCAATAAATAAATAATTTCCAGTTTACTTCTGTTATCAAACTTGTTTTTTATATTATTATTTGCTGAACAGCATACTTAGGTATGTGGTTTCTGTCTGGAGCTCTATATGGATTTTGACCATGTTGTATATTTTTGAACACTAAATGACAGCAGTGTCAACATTGATAAAAAAAAACATTTTTGCAGAACTGCTGCTGTATAGTTCTCCAGATACGTGCATGATCCTGATTCTACATACCTACAACCTTTCAACAAATGATATCCAGATTACAAAGATAATAGAGCTAAATTATTTTTGTTTGTTTAATTGTACGTTGTATATATCATGCAAGAACAACTCGAGAGTCATGTCCTGTTAACACATTTTTGTCATACAATTACAGAGCACTATTAATACAGGCTAAATACTGTATTTGTTGTTGGTTGGAAAATGGGATATGAAAGCTGTTTATTTTGATTTTGAAACTAAAGTCCCTTTAACATTATTTCTTAGTAATAAGAGAATTTATTTGGGCTGTAGATTTAATGGTCCAAGTGATTAGTCTCACATTTTCATATAAATTGGATACGATAAGTCTTTGATCATTTTCTGACGTGACATCTGCCCACTTAGCACAGACAATTTCTTGTGCTGTTTAATGAACCTACAGTGCTTGCAATGGATTTATGTGAAGCATATGAGGCATAGATTCCCTATTAGGATATAATTCCCAAGTGCTTCCATGTCTGTGGCTGACTATTCCCTATGAGTATCATTAGTTTACAGATATCTGATGTTTTATCCATTTTGACAGTAGTGTTCACAACCAGTTTGTCTGTTACCTTCTTGTTAACAATAAAGCTTTGTGATGTCAGCCATTTTAAATGCCTTCTTTTTATGTTATCCAATATCCATCCTTGTCCACCAACATACTAATCCTTGTTTGGGTTTTTAATGCATTATATGATATTTATTGATATAACTTTGGATGCATTTCTGTAAAAGTGTATCAATAATTTTATGGTGTTAGTAAGGGTGCCTTATAGACCGTTGTTATGTTCTGTTTGTTTTCAGCGCACATTCAACTTCTTTTTTTTTTTGCACAGAGACAGGTACCAACAGCTGTACTGCTTAAAATGACATGGAAGCCAAAATGATTATTTTATGATTCAGATAGAGCCTTCCATTTTAAACAAATGTTCATTTACTTCTGTTATCAAGTGTTCTTTGTTTTCTTGGAATCTTTTGTTGAAAAGCAAGGACCTAAGCTCAGGAGCTTGCACCTTTATCGAGCACTATCTGGCAGGAGTTTTGCTAGAATGCTATCCATTTGCAAGAGCAGTAGATGGCAGCACTATTCCCTGCCATATTCAGATACCTTCCTAGGTATGTCTTCAACAAAAAATGGTCTGTCTGAATCACAAAAAAATGGGGTTTCATATCTCTTTAAAATATCTTTCAATTATGACTTTCAAATCTCTATATTGGCCTAGATTAAATGGGGAATACAAAATATGCTTGTGCACAGTCAATAAATCTTTTATTTTTGCGCTCATTTTATAAGCCCAAAGTTAGTTTTTAGAACTCGCGCGTGCGATAGTGTAGGGTGCACTAACATTTGGATGTCGTATAGTGTGGTCTAAATCCCTCATATAATAAACTTGTCAGATTGTGTATTATTCTTAGCGTAAAACCGGACGCAATGTAACTCATACTGAGCTATTTATTGCGCTCCACTTGTAATCTAGCACATAATGTATAAGTCTGCATAGTAAACATGTTATTATGCACTTTCGTGTTTTATTTTTCTTGCTTTACATTCGATTTACAGTTCAAAATTGTGTTTTTCTTTCAAGCAGGAAAGCATTCCCTGTAATTCCAAACCCCAAACTGCTATTTGCTGTACAGTGATTGATTGATCCGTGCAGGAACTTGTTTATATTTGTCCATAATTGGCCATAGAGGACGGGATAAGATAAAAAATTTGACTTTTCAAGGAATTTGTCCCTGGATTGCAAAACGATGCAAATTGTTCTAACAAAATGAATAATTTACACATTTATTTTGCATGAATATATTTTGCAATGCAGCACTGAATTAATAATATGTACTATGTATACAAAATAACTTTTTTGTCGATTTAAGTACTGTAACAAAATAATGTGACCATTGACACTATACACAATTGTTTCCTAAGTGAACATTGTTGCTTCTCTATGGAGCCCCAGCCTGGCTACAGAATATATTTTTTTATATACTAAATCATTATCACGTTTGACTAAAATGTGAGCAGGATTTAGAATATTGTGCACAATTTATTCAAATGTGAGCAGACTGCCCACGGAGGAGGGGTGTGGTTTAACTCTGTGAGGGGCATTCAAGAAGAGCCAATCACAGAGCATATTTTAATTAGCCATATGTGAATGTAATTCTGCTTTAAAATGCCTACATCCACATATTCCCTTCCATAATGCTGGTATCCCCCCATCCACCTGAACCCCTTTCTGTGTTCCTGTGAGTGATTCAGCATTCCCACCACTCTCCAGGACAGATAATACAAACCCCTCCCCCTGTTATGTCTCTGCTTTACTCCCTGGTTATAACCTCCTTATCTATCTGTAGAAGTAGCATTTCCCACTCCTTTTGCAGTATCATAAGCCCCACCTCCTCTAGTCCAGCCGGGCAGGACTTTGATAAGGACAGGAGTTCTGAACCCTTTTATATGCTCTGTGATTAGCTCTTCTTAAATGCCACTCACAGAGTTAAACCACGCCCCCCCCATGGGCTGTCTGCTCACATTTTAGTAAATCCTGTTTGCACGATTTATAAAAAAAAATATTGTGTGGCCACTCTGGGGCTCCGTACTTCTCGAGTACATTTTTTATGTGGACATTATACTGGATAAAGATATTGCTTAGCTAATAAAGATGGTTACATTTATTTGTGGGAATCTAGTGCATCCTCACAGCACCACCATTGGTATGGAGAAATATGTAAAGCTTGACACTTGCTGTTGTTAAAAATGTTTTTATTGGTACAGATAACATTTATGAAAGTAAATAACAAAAAATGAAGGGATTGAAATTATTTGTTCAAATGCATTTCATGCACAAAATGTCAATTGATCTGTGGTCTCATAACACTTTCCTCAAGAATCAGGGAGAACTGATAAATTTGTCTACTTATTGGGACAGTCTACACCAGAATTCTTATTGTTTTAGAAGATAGATAATCCCTTTATTACCCATTCCCCAGTTTTGCACAACCAACACAGTTATATTAATATACATTTTATCTCTGTGATTACTTTGTATCTAAGCCTTTGCAGACTGCCCCCTTAACCCATGACTTTTTATGTATTATCTTTTAACTTGCATTTTAGCCTATTAGTACTGTGTCATGCACAACTCCATGGAAGAGAGTACATGTCATCTACATGGCCCACATGAACTAGCAGTCTCCTGTTGTTAAAAGCAAATAAAAAAGCATGTGATAAGAGGCTATCTGTAGTGGATTAGAAACAGGCAGAAATTTAGAGGTTTAAATGTGATAAAGTATATTAATATAACAATGTTGGTTGTGCAAAGCTCGGGAATAAACAATAAACAATAAACAATAACAATTTTGGTGTTGACTGTCCCTTAAAAGGAACACTGCAGTCAAGGAAATGATATTTGTACCCATCAGTCAATAAGCATTAGTAGAAGTGCCTATTGGCCAATGAGCATAAAGAGGAAGTCCTTAACAGCCAATGAGAATAAATAGAAAGTACATAACGTATACAGTAGTATAAAAAAAAAAACAGCACAAAAGAGGGACAGCTTCAATTCAAGTATGGTT
Source organism: Bombina bombina (assembly GCF_027579735.1). Taxonomy (NCBI): domain Eukaryota; kingdom Metazoa; phylum Chordata; class Amphibia; order Anura; family Bombinatoridae; genus Bombina; species Bombina bombina. The sequence goes on along the minus strand of NC_069502.1, from coordinate 63,021,893 downwards.
CATTATAACAAATACAAACAGCCCAGAGATTAAATCTATTTACAAAAGATAATCCTATAAACCAGGGGTCATCAATTGTGGCCCTCCAGAAGTTTTGGAACTTGATTTCCCATGATGCTCAGCCAGCATTTCAGCTGGATGAGCATCATGGGAAATGTAGTTCCAAAACCTCTGGAGGTCCACAATTAATGACGCCTGCCATAGACCCTGTTTAGACCACGTCCTGCTATACATGGGGCTCAGCTGTTGTATGGAACTAATTGTTGGTACTGTGCAGGAGGTAGTGTCCCTTTATATAGTGTTTGCATTACTAAAAGGGACTTTTTTATTAGTCTTATATAATGCACTGATTGGCACTATTGTGTGTTTATTGTGAAGATTCTTGACTCTCCTAAGAAAAGGGTATACACTTCCTTGCCTTATGTTTCTTTGTGCAATATCCAGTCACAATTAGCATCAATACTTATGATTAATGCACCACAACCAGTTCTCTGCATCTCTTGGTAGCATAACTGGGCAATCAAGGGTGCAGAATCCATAAATGGATTACAAAGTTAGGCATCTCTCAAAGTAGAGGAGCCCATAGGGAGTTGCCTAATAGTAAATCAAGCCCTGTATTTTTACCTTTCTCATTTATTTCTAAAGGAGCTTTAACATAAAATGATTTTCTGTCGAGCATCTATTAAAATCACAAAGCAGTACGTCTGATGACCCTTTTAAATTCTTCTGCAAATCTACTTGACAACTTGCAAACTGCTGAGTGATGTATCTCTCTGGCTTCACAGGGCTTAGGGAATCACATCATTTTACACCAATCATGTGACACAGGACACAGAACATTTTTCTTTAATTGCGTGTGGTCCCTTGGGAAACGGTCTGACATCTGTATCCCTATGTAAATGGAGTGATTAACTAGAGCTTAAGATGCTGTCATGATTTATTGCCAGATATTTTTTTCTGATGGTTAATGGGACATTGTCTTACGGTTTCCTGGCTTCTATTTAATGGAGCTTGCTTTAAATAATATAATGTATATGTTACAATAATATGAGAAATGCGGTAAATGTATCAGCCAGAGGCAGCTGGTGAAGTTTTAAATTGTATTTAATTGGTTTCCTTTCAAATATTTATAAATATAAGCGGTGTCAGAATCGTATTGTTATGCAATGTATAATGCTTGAACTCATCAAATTGTACAAAAAATAAAGCAGGATATTTTTCCTATACTTCAGTTCACTCCTAAACACAGTCATTTGATTTCACTAGCAATATGTGCCCTCACTATTGCAGCTCACAATCCCAGTACAGAGATTCTGATTGGCTGAGTAAGGACGTCACATGTGTAGAGTAGAGAAAGGAAAACGATAGTGTACTGCAAGGTTTATCATGTTCCTCTAAGACAGGGGTGTCCAAACTTTGCTCTCCAGAGGTTTTGGAACTACATTTCCGATGATGCTCAGCCAGCATTTTATCTAGCTGAGCATCATGGGAAATGTACTTCCAAAACCTCTGGAGAGCAAAGTTTGGACACCCCTGCTCTAAGACATTGTACAACTAGCTAGTATGTACCCCTAGGCAGTTGATTACAGTCAAACTGTTGCTTTTCCTACCAGACATAAAGGGTTGCTAATTTTAGTAAAAAAAATGCTGTCCATACTGCTCCTAACTGTAAATTGTTTAACAGGAAGACCAATTGGGGTGATCTAGATACATGACTGGGATTCAAGGGGGTGGAGCTATTGCTGATGGGGTCTGAATGATTAGCAGGCATGACACAGTATGGGGTTGAGGCAAAAGACTTGATGGGCATGGATTGCCAGTTTGAATGGGGATATATCTGGGAAGGTTTAGATTGTCCATGGTTTCTTGGTTTACATTGATGTATTGAGAATGAATCTGAAACCCACTAATAGTGTAAAATAATACTATGGGCCCAATTTATCAAGGCGTCAACCTATCCAATTCTCTTTTAGCGAATCTGTCCGCTTAGACTTGCTAGACTCGGAAGTTGAATCAGGAACCATATTTATTTAAAAAACAATCGAACCATATCACTCCCTATTTGATGCAAAGATCAGCGAACGAATAATAACTTTGGCGCATGGACATTTGAATTTAAGAATCTGAGCACAAATGTCTTTCTCTGTCTATAAAATAAACTCTCTCTCTTTCTATTTATTTATTTATATATATATATATATATATATATAGATAGATAGATAGATAGATAGATAGATAGATAGATACAAGGTAGTGCACTCTCACTCGCCAAAAGTCCCAAGACCAGGGTGCATAAAATTTCAAATAGAATACTAAACATATGCACTCACTGGATTTAAACCACAACACACTTTATTATGTAGTGACGTTTCGAGGTCTGAGGAAGGGGTGAATGCCCCGAAACGTCACTACATAATAAAGTGTGTTGTTGTTTAAATCCAGTAAGTGCATATGTTTAGTATTATATACAGTATGTATATATATATATATATATATATATATATATATATATATATATATACTGTGTATATACTGTATATATATATATATATATATATATATTGCTGTACCCATGAGTTATTGTATTTGAAAAACACCTGTCTATATTTAATATGCATCTTAAAAAAAAAAAAAAGTTTAAAATTTTTGGAATACGGAATTATATAAAGTCGCATTAAAATTTTAATTTTAAATCCCACTTTACGGTTTAAATTTATATTTCAACACATGTATGTTTAGATATGTGTTTGTCAGAGGAGGACTGTCATCGTTGGCCCAGGGAAAATGCAACACCTACAGATGATTGTTCGGAATGTGTGTTCTGTCACAACACTGTTTTGTTTACTCCCTTTATGCTGTTTGTGATTTCTTTACAACACTTATTAATTATGAAATTCGCTAAAAGAGAAGCGAACAGGTTGACACCTTGATAAATGGGACTAGAGTTTGCCAAACAGAGGATGAAAGGGATTTGGGAGTAGTTATAGATAACAAGCTAAAGATGGGTACACAATGCAGGGCAGTGGCTACAAAAGCTAATACAATACTAACATGTATTAAAAAGAGGCATTGATGCAAGGGAGGAAAGTATAATTCTGTCACTATATAAATCCCTGGTAAGACCTCACCTTGAGTATGGAGTGCAGTTCTCAAAAATAGACATTGCAGACTTAGAAAAAGTTCAGAGAATGGCCACAAACCTAATAAGGGGAATGGAGAATTTAAGCTATGAGGAGAGATTGGCCAAACTGGGTCTGTTTTGTCTAGAAAAAAGGCATTTGAGAGGTGACATGATTACTTTATATAAATATAATCAAGGCCTATATACAGAGATGGCATAAGCTCTGTTTACTCCAAGAAAATTGTTTTGTGACAAGAGGTCACAATTTAAGGCTGGAGGAAAGGAGATTTAATCTCCTGCAACAGAAACGTTTTTTCACTGTAAGAGCAATAAATTGTGGAACGCATTACCAAAGGAGGTAGTGAATGGCAAAACCTTAGATACATTTAAAAAATGGAATGGTTACATTTCTGGCTAGAAACAGAATTCAAGGATATGATTGCTTGTGTTAAATGGGTCACCTTTTAATGGGAATGATTTAAGCTCAACTGGAGCTTTATTGTAAGTATATTAGATTTGTATAGGTTGAACTTGATGGACTTCAGTCTTTTTTTCAACTTCATCTACTATGTTACTATGCGGAAGTTGGCACAAATATAGTCATGAACGTATTGATTGATTCATTAATAACCTGGAAAAGTGGCATGATAAATCATTGATAGAAATTAGCTGTTAACAATATGACGCAAATGGTTGAAGGCATGTTCGCTGGCACAAACAATCCATTAATTTTAATAGACTTGATACTTTGATATAGTGTATAAGCAGACTTTGACTCAAAAATAAATGCGGGTCACAAGTTGACGCCTTGACAAATGGGGCCCTATATATCTATGACTAAGTGCTACTTCTAGTGTTAAATGCATTCAATCAGTGAAGACCCTATTGTGTAATTTTTAAAGCATGAAATAAAAGTTGTTTTTATGTATTTTGCCCCAGCAGTGCAAGTATAGATGATTGATTAATACTATATAATACTGTAGTATAAAATTACCTATCTTAATCTTTTTAGAGTTATGACAAGACAAAAAGACAAATCCTAGATGGAGTACAAAAATGACTAACAATAACATAGTACATGTGTGCTTATGTGCAGGTGCATATGTGAAAAGACCACTGGGCAGTGTTATAATTTCCTATTATTCTAAACCAATCTAAACCTGCAGCTAGTGTCCAGAGGTTGCTATGTGTTTCTAAATAACAATCTATGAGCAGAAACCTAACTTTATCGAGCACCAGACAAGTATTTACAATTGCTTGTTAATTTGACATTTCCTGTCAAAAATCCACAGTATTCTGGAAATAAAATTGTCAATTCTCGGGATCCAATTATTTAAACAAAAAAAAAAAGTTAGCCTAGATCAGGTTTGGAAGCCCAGAAGAGATATAATCATTAGTTGAATTTTGAGATGTTATTTCTTCAAATGAAAAAAAAAAGGTTTCACCAAAGGTTACCCAATAGGAGAAGCATGTGAGCTGTAGGGAGTCTTATTTTGTTGTACTGGAGCTGCATTTGTTGTTGACCAGCATTAGCTTATCTGTACCAGTAGGGATCGCCTTTGACACTAGCTAAAAAGCACCACGGGGGTCGTGTCTAGCCAGCTGCCATGATTAGTCGCACTCCTTAGCAGCTCTGGAATCACTATAACAATCTTATCAAATATATTTTGAATCCTACTAAAAAAAGATGCTCTGTGTGCATCTGAGTGTGTTTTTAAGTGTGTTTGAGTGTGTCTAAGTGTTTGTATGTGTGTATGCCTGAGTTTTTGTGTTTGTGTGTGTCTGCTTTCTGGGGGGAGGGGGGGTGAAACCATAACTTACCGCACCGGGTGACACCAACCCTAGTGACGCCACTGTTGCTAGCAATACTGTATACGGAGAGAGTAGTAAAACACAGTCCCAAATAGTTAAAGGAAGCCAGTGAAACTTGGTGAAAATAAAAACATAACTTTTATTCCATCCAATATAAGTATACATCTGTAACACAGGAAATTACAAAGACCAGCAGTCAGAGTCATGTTATCCTACGTGTTTCTTGCCCAAGAAACGACACTTAATCAGGGATAATATAAGGCTGAACAGGTGTGCTTTTATATCGCCTTTTAACCATTTATGTATGGAGATCAAACTAGTACAATTTATTCATTCAAACGTATCAATCTATATTCCAGAGGTCCAAAATGTATATAGTTTCCTTGACTTAATATGTTTTTAATTATCATTGTAGAAAAATTATTAAAATATAACATCTTTCATGTTATATTCATTCTAGATATAAAATCTTAATATTATTAAAAGCAAATGAATCACTTAAAGGGACAGTCAAGTCCAAAAAAACCTTTCATGATTCAAATAGGGCATGTCATTTTAAACAACTTTTCAATTTACTTTTATCACCAATTTCTCTTTATATTCTTAGTTGAAAACTAAACCTAGGGTGCATATGCTAATTTATTAGACCTTGAGGGCCACCTCTAATCGGAATGATTTTTCGCCACTAGACGGCATTAGTTCATGTGTTTCATATAGATAACATTGAGCTCACGCACATGAATTTACCAAGGAGCGGAGCACTGATTGGCTAAAATGCAAGTCTGTTAAAAGAACTGAAATAAGGGGCAGTCTGCAGAGGCTTAGATATAAGGTAAATACAGAGGTAAAACATGTATAATTATAACTGCGTTAGTTATGCAAAACTAGGGAATGGGTAATAAAGGGATCATCTATCTTTTTAAACAACAAAAATTCTGGCAAGCTAGGCAACATATACTGAGATTGTGACAAAAAACAGTAACTATATAACACTTGTGAACCCAATAGTGGTCTATAGACTTTGCTGACCCGTAAGTAGTAAGCTGTCGCTAAACTGTAGTTTCTACACAATAAAACAGCACCTTAATATCTAAGCCTTAGTTACCCTGGGATATCTGTGCAATAATAAAATAATATAACACATTAGATCACTTACTAATAAAACAAAACCCCATTAGGTACAGTTGATTATTATAGGTATCCAGCATACAGCTAACACCCTGCACATTTACTGTAAGAGCTTATGACATTTTGTTTTCATAGACTTGTTTTATAATATCCAGTCTCTTGCCATTATGCAAATGTCCCAATTTAAGCTGCACACAGCACAATCTTCTTATGCGGTTTCCAACATTATATCAAATTGATACCCTGTGGACTTTGGTACTGAACTCAAATATTCAGCAATATTACAAATATGCAGTAAAAAACATGTCACTCATTTTATTAAATGTTTCATTGTCCCAGCACAAGTCCATTACAAGTGTGTCAGTTATAAAATTTCAAATGCAATTATTCTGGTTTCACATCAACAGAGGCCCCTTTAAAATACTGCTTAAATTGCAGATAGCACATTTATTACCTATTGTATCAGATTGTTGTCATCAAAACTCAGCATAGTGTATTATGTTATAGTAGGGTATGGAATAATTTTAAACAACTTTAAAGGTATTTTTATGATCAAATTTGCTTTGTTCTCTTGTTATCCTTTGTTGAAACATAAACCTGGTTAGGCTGATAGGAGCATGCACGTGACTTTAGCATTCTATGGCAGCAATGTTTGCAACTATGTATAACATCTCAATAAACAATGTTCCAAAAACTTCTGCTAGATGGATATAGACACGTGCACCCTCCTGATCTCACCTAGGATTATTCTTTAACAAACGATACCAAGAGAACTATGCAACATTTATAATATAAGTAAATTGGAAAGTTGTTTAAAATGTCATACTCTATCAAGTCAGCTTAAGTTCCATTTTGACTTTACTGTCCCTTTAAGCTCTGGGGGCATATTTATCAAGCCTCGTATGGAGCTTGATGCCCCGTGCTTCTGGCGAGCCTTCAGGCTCGCCAGAAACACAAGTTATGAAGTAGCGGTCTAAAGACAGCTGCTCCATAACCTGTCTGCCTGCGCTGAGGCGGAGGACAGACATTGCTGGAAATCAACCTGATCGAATACGATCGGGTTGATTGACAGCCCCTGCTGGCAGCCGATTGGCCACAAATCTGCAGGGAGCGGCATTGCACCAGCAGTTCACCAGAGCTGCTGGTGCAATGATAAATGCTGAGAGCGTATGCTGTCGGCATTTATCGATGTGCAGCGCGCATGATCCGCAATATCGGATCATGTCCGCTCGCACAATGTTAAATCGGCCCCCTGGTCTCAAGTAGAACGGAGAACACAAGGACATGCAGACTGCTTACAGTTTGTAAGAATATTGACACTGACAATGTTGTCTCAGATAGAAATAAGATAAGGATGCCTTTGTGTTAATGTAGCGTAATAAAATATTATTTGTTTGCAAACTCAGCCTATTTTAACGGGTTGTAGGTTCAAAGAGTTTATCATAGGGAATACTGTTTGCTTACCAGTGTAAAGTAGGCGGGCACATTACATAGAGCTTAGAGTGATAGTAAATCCTAGCGTTTGTGAAACGCTATGATTTACCAGTCTCAGGCAGCCAACGGGAGAACGATATTTTATCACTGTGGTGATTTTGGCCAATAGCCTGCTAGCTATCCGGCATAATGCCAGCTGGCCCGCACGGCTATTGCCTAAGAGGTGGAAATGTCACCTCACTGAAAAATAGCATTCTGCCATGGGCTGCCTGAGGTGCCCAGTGCGGCGAACACTGCAGACAAATAAAGGAACTTTCAGCATGAAGTATTTTATACTTCATGACTGAAAGTCCCCTTTATTTGTTCCACTGGTAAATCCTAGCGTTTAAAAAACACTTTAAGTTAGCTATATTCCACGTCAGTAGAAAATCCTCTGTTTCCAATATTGGGATATCACAAGGTGGAATTACACTATGATATACATTTTGTTTTTTTAGGTATCAAGACCAGTGGGACACTATATATGAACACATTGGGAACCAGTGGGACACTATATTTGAACACATACGCTGTCAGCATTTATCATTGCATAAGCAGTTCACCAGAAATGCTTGTGCAATGCCGCCCCCTGCAGATACGCGGCTAATCGGCCGCTAGCAGGGGGTGTTAATCAGCACGATTGTATAGGATCAGGCGGATTGAAGACCGCAGTTATGGAGCAGTGATCAGCAGCCTGAAGGAAACAAGGGGAACAAGGGTCATTTGGCCCTTGTTAAATCTACCCTAATATGGAGATATCCTTTATGGAATACTGAATTATTTGAAATTCAGTATATTGTTTTATATCTCACATTTATTTCACTTTTTATTGTGAGTGTTTTGCACATTTATATGAAAAGATAAACCTAACAGAGCAAGAGGTGTTTAAAGGGACACTAAACACTAAATAGAGCATTGTTGCACGTGTGCAAACAGGTCAGTAATGGGACGTAGTAAATGCTAAATTTAAACATGGCAGCACCCATGACTTGAGGGATGCTGGAATAACCTCAATACTATGGTTATAAAATGTATTTAGTGTTTAATGTCCCTTTAAATGCCACTTGAATGCCGTTCTTCAACTTCAAATTAATTCATCTTTTTTTGTGTAATTATCAGTGTATGGATCCTATTCGTTACCTAGAGGCCATTATAGTGGAAAAATGCCTGCTCTCACTCATTAGAACATACAGCCAGCGAAGCAGAGGCGTGGAACTTTCCTTTTTGTCAATGGAATGGGCTGGTAATTGGCGTTACTGCTCAGTGCATCATTTAATGAAATGATAAATGTTGGCTTTTGAAAACCTCATTTATTTTTCTTTAAATTGTAATCCATGTGGTTTAAAGGCTTTTTTAAATGTCAAATGTCTCGTCCATGCTCAGTTCTTTGCAACATTGTTATTTTGTTTATTAAAAGTAAAATATATAGTTTAACACTTTTAAATTTTGAAGTGTATATCAAATAAATACGTTTAAGAAAGTTTAACCCCTTAACATCGTTAGGAAGTTCCATGCCATCCTAAAAGTGCTGGGTTTTAACACCGAGGGAAGGCATGGGACGTCCTTCCTTATATGGCATCCTGCAGCTTCCCCCTTTTGATGCAGTCTAATGCGAGCGCTACACACGACACGCACAAACAGTCGTGATAAACCCCTTTTTGCTTGTGCGTAACTGTTAGTGCGCCTCTCGTAATCTGCCCCTTTATGAATAACTACAATTTAAGTGTAAAGAGACATGAAAATCAAACTTTAACGGTACAGATACAGCATGTAATTGTAAAAGACCATTCCATTTACTTCTATTATCAAATTTACTTTGTTCTCTTTCTCCTTTGTTGAAAAGAATACCTAGGGACCATAAGTAGCAGTAATACACTAATGAGAGCTATCTGCTGATTGGTGACTGTCTTTAGCTCACAAGATGTGTTCAGCTCCCTCCCACTAGTGAATTGCTTCACTGGAGCTAAATTTTAATATATGTTTAGCCCCTTATGGAAGCATTAGTTCGATAATAAAATGCTCTAGCACATCAGAGGATTTTCTTTTTGTGTGTTTGTCTCATTTTAACGTGCATATAATTTCAGTAGAAGAGTTGCTCTCCATTCTGCCGTTCATCGCTTATATTTTAGTAGATGTTTTATGCTTTACTGGGATCCGGGCACATATTGTAGTTATTCTGAGCTCCAGGATAACAAGACCCGCAGTGTAGGATGAATATGTAAGAAACATAAATTCTGGCTGTCTCGCCTGCAATCTGCCCAGGGCAGGAAGACAAACAGCATATAACACACATCACTAAATGTCTACTCATTTGTGGCACTCACAGACAAATGTGCGTCCTGTAACCACTGACATCAATTCATTTCACTGAGTTAAATTATAACAAACGATCCAGCTGCACAGCGTGTGTACAGATTTCCATGCATGCCGTTTGCCACTCCCTGAGGGCATTCAGCTTTACAGTGTATTGTGATATGACAGATGGACCAGGGAATAGATAGACATAGACAAGCTGATGTTATGCATCAGATTCATGTAAATAGTTTATGTGCTTGTGTGTATATATACTGTATATAAATCGATTAGCCGGGTGCCCAGCACTCCAACCTCAGTACCTGGGTACTATCCTCTATATTGTATATATCTTAACCTCTTTGTTTGGGAGGGCACTCACAGCATTTTTTTATCAACACAATTTTTATTTCCAATTCATCATGATAACAATTTGATGATTGTCGACGTTTCGGCCCCTATTTGGGCCTTTCTCAAGACAAATATGTTAAGCTTGCATAGCGATCAGACATTTCATGTTGGCGTTACAGTCGTACTCTCATAAAATAGGCCTTGTCAGCCCGAGGTCTTTAGTGAGTCTGAAGACTCGCCAGAAACACGGGCCCACAAGCTCCATACAGAGCTTGATAAATGGGGATCTATGAGATTTTTGCACATAATAATTTGATAAAGAACTGTAATAGCTGTTTATTTTTCAAATATACTATACACACAGGCAGTAATAGACAGAGACATGCACACACAGGCAGTAATAGACAGAGACATGCACTCACAGACAGTAAAAGACAGACACGTGCACACACAGACAGTAATAGACAGACACGTGCACACACAGACAGTAATAGACAGACACGTGCACACACAGACAGTAATAGACCGAGACAAGCACTCACAGACAGTAATAGACAGAGACATGCACTCACAGGCAGTAATAGACTGAGACATTCACACACAGGCAGTAATAGACAGAGATATGCACACACAGGCAGTAACAGACAGAGACATGCACTCACAGGCAGTAATAGACAGAGACATGCACACACAGGCAGTAATAGACAAAGACATTCACACACAGACAGTAATAGACAGAGACATGCACTCACAGGCAGTAATAGACAGAGACATGCACACACAGGCAGTAACAGACAGAGACATGCACTCACAGGCAGTAATAGACAGAGACATGCACTCACAGGCAGTAATAGACAAAGACATTCACACACAGACAGTAATAGACAGAGACATGCACACACAGGCAGTAATAGACAGAGACATGCACACACAGGCAGGGATAGATAGGCATACACACACACAGGCAGTTATAGACAGAGACATGCACACACAGGCAGGGATAGATAGGCATACAGACACTCAGGCAGTAATAGGCATATACAAACACACAGGCAGGAATAGATAGGCATACATACACTCAGGCAGTAATAGCAGACACAATCACTCACATGTGATTTTGTGAAAACTTGCCATTGTCATTATGGAGTAAATGACACATACACACACCCATCACTATTAAAGGGACATGATACACTAATTTATTCTTTGCATAAATGTGTTGTAGATGATCTATTTATGTAGCCCATAAAGTTTTTTTTTAATGTATAGTTTTGCTTATTTTTAAATAACAAAATATGTGGAAACCCAAGTTTTATAAAGCACCTATAAAACAAAAAATATGTACATATCATTATGTAAAGACCATGTATAATTTGTCATATGCATAAAACATCACCTCTTTAGTGACACAGATAAATGATATAGGAGACTGCTTTCCACAGGGTGATTCCTCTCCTTTTTACTTTCAGTTTTAGCTCTAACGAGTTATCCGGTCTTAACACTGTGATCTTGTTGCTCCATTAGTATGATTGACACCCAATGCAGCTAATTAACTAACATAACAGCTTTCTTTCAAATATATATATATATATATTTAATGTATATGCTTGTGATCTGTGTATTTTAACATTTGCTAAACCAGTAGTTTATCAAGCAAGCACTGCCACTTTAACACAATAAAAAAAAAGTGCTCCCCACTAAAGTGCTCCCCACTGCTCCCTAATGCGCCCCGGGCCACTGCCTAGTCTGCCCGCCCCTAGAAACGGCCCTGGTGTTGTGTGTATATATCAGTGTGTGTATGTGTCAGTATATGTGTGTGTATGTGTGTATATATCAGTGTGTGTGTATGTGTCAGTATATGTGTGGGTATGTGTGTATAAGTGTATGTATGTATATATCAGTGTGTGTGTCTATGTGTCAGTAGTGTGTGTATGTGTCAGTATGTGTGTGTGTATGTGTCAGTATATGTGTGGGTATGTGTGTATAAGTGTATGTATGTATATATCAGTGTGTGTGTCTATGTGTCAGTAGTGTGTGTATGTGTCAGTATGTGTGTGTGTGTGTATGTGTGTATATATCAGTGTGTGTGTATGTGTGAGTATGTGTGTATGTATAAGCATATCTGTGTATGTATCAGTGTGTGTGTGTGTCAGTAAGTGTCTGTGTATGTGAGTATATATCAGTTTGTGTATGTGTTAGTATGTGTGTATATATCAGTTTGTGTGTATGTGTCAGTATGTGTGTATGTGTGTATATATAAGTGTGTGTGTGTATGTGTCAGTAAGTGTGTGTGTGTGTGTCAGTAAGTGTGTGTGTGTATGTGAGTATATATCAGTTTGTGTGTATGTGTCAGTATGTGTGTATGTGTGTATATATCAGTTTGTGTGTATGTGTCAGTATGTGTGTATGTGTGTATATATCAGTGTGTGTGTGTATGTGTCAGTATGTGTGTATGTGTGTATATATCAGTATGTGTGTGTCAGTATGTGTGTAAAAGCATACCTGTGTATATATCAGTGTGTGTATGTGTCAGTAAGTGTGTGTGTATGTGTGTATAAGTGTATGAATATAGCAGTGTGTGTATCTGTGTGTTCATGTATCTGTATATTTGTGACTGGGAGGCCTTATAATTCTTGTGTCCCAGTCTGCATTGTAATTATTTATTGGTCTCCTTGTAAACTGTGTAATCTGCTGGTACATTACAAATAAAGATATTAGTGTGTGTGTTTGTTATGTGTGCATGCATCTGTTTGTGTGCATGACACAATTTTGTTTTTGTCATGTACGCTATAGAATCTACGTGTGTGGAATAGCAACTAGAGCAGTGTGTGTCTTTTGTTATGTGAGGAGTCCCTGTTCCATATTTGAGCGTTTTTGATTAAATATAAATGAGATCTTCAGGGGATTTTTCCTCACATTGTGCTTTTGCTCCCTGGCACATCGTTTCATTAGCCACAAACTCTGTGTGCCCATAGCCCAGCTTATTATTTCATACAACAATTTTATTCCAAGCTGGTGAAATGATTCTTTTAACTCAGTATGGGATTCTGCTAAACACATAGATATCACAAACACAAATCTGATTTTCCCCTGCACTAAGTACGCTTTATATCACATACCCACACATATACAACTGTGAAGCTAGAGTTTAAATTAGATCAAGCATACCATTTGATACAGTGCCACATGAGAGATTAATGCACAAAATGAAGGGACTGGGAATAGCTGAAAATGTTAGCTCATGGATAAATAACTGGATAAAAGATAGGGAGCAACAAGTAGTAGTGAATGGATCATACTCAGATTGGACAAAGGTAATCAGTGGAGTCTCCCAGGGATCAGCACTGGGCCCTGTTCTTTTTAATATTTTTACTAATGACTTGCAGCAAGGATTAGAAGCATCTCTATTTTTGCAGGATGAACTTTCATTACAAAGGGATCTGCAAAAATTAGAAGTATGGGCAGTTAAATGGAAAATTAGATTTAATATGGGAAATTGTAAGGTTCTACATTTTGGAAGTAAAAATAAGCAGGCAACGTATTATATAAATGGGACAAGATTTAGCCAAACAGAGGAGAAAAGGGATTTGGGAGTAGTTATAGATAATAAGCTAAAGATGGGTGCACAATGCAGGGAAGCAGCTAAAGGCTAATAAGATACTGCATGTATTAAAAGAGGCATTTATTCAAAGGAGGAAAGCATAATTCTGTCACTATATAAATCCCTGGTAAGACCTCACCTTGAGTATGGAGTGCAGTTCTGGGGACCGATCGCAAAAAAAGATAATGCAAAACTAGAAAAAGTTCAGAGAAGGGCCACAAAGCTAATAAGGGGAATGGAGAATTTAAGCTATGAAGAGAGGCTAGCCAAACTGGGTCTGTCTTCTTTAGAAAAAAGGCGCTTGAGAGGGGACATGATTACTTTATAAAGTTTATATAAATATATTCAAGGCCCATATACAGAGATGGCAGAAGCTCTGTTTATTCCAAGAACATTTCTGTCTAGAAACAAAATTCATGGATATAATTGCTAGTATTAAATGGGTCACTTTTTAGTGGTATTATTTAAGCTTAACTGAAGCTTTTTGTATGTATTTTAGATTTGCATAGGTTGAACTCGATGGACTTCTGTCTTTTTTGAACTTACATCTACTATGCTACTATGTATTTTGAATTGGTTTAACAAATCTAAATTATTTTGTATAATTATTCAGAATGGCAAATAGTGGAAGAGTTTTTTTTGGGAAAAACTGTTTTTTTTGTGACCCAATAATAAAAATGGCTGGTTTTTTTTAATTTGATATTTGATACAGGTGAGAGGCATCTATACACTTTTGGTGAAATGAAATTGAAACAAGTGTGTATTTTTTGTTTGTTTGTTTTTGATATTTGTGAAGTGCAAATTTGTTGAATTGGACATCTTTATAATAAGAAAAGTGATGCCACTGCAATATGACATAGTGCAGTGTTAGCAATTATGTTTTGCATACAGAACTTTGCTGGCTCAATACCAAGTGCAGCATGGGTGTAGAAACTGGGGGCGGGATGCATAAATTCTCCCCCCCCCCCCAACTAGGGCAGCCTAGTTATGTTTAAACCACTTAAATAATGATATAATTAAAGTAGCAAATAAACAGGAACTGTTCCCTGATATTAATGATGGTCAGACTAGGCCTAAGCTAGTGATGACGTCATCAAAAATAAAATGAAACACTCAAAAATAGTCTAACTTCCAAAAAAGAGGGCTCTGAAATAAAAAAAAAGATGATCTTCAAATTGGAACATCACCTCCTAGCTGAATAGGGTATGTAAAAAAGTACCCTCCAGATAGTTGATGAAAGATAGATGAAAGGAGTGTGTTACTAGCTGATAATAATAGCACTGTCTCTTTAAATGTTATAAAAATGGGCTATTTGGGTTGACAGTACATTTACAAACTACGGTGCAAGCATGGCTGTACTATTCACATACAACAGGTATTGCTGCCATTTAATTAGCACCAAACGATATGCTCACAACTGACTATGCTAGCAATGTTCAATACTTTTCAGTACCTGAAGGGGCTGTGCCATTTCTGTTCACTTGTCAGTATTCTTAGCATAAATCAGGAGCGGACTAATCCCTGTCCAACCAAACACCTTTCACAGCAATCTGTTCCCAATATTATACAGCAGTTGCTATCAACGATAAAGAGACATCCAAACACCACTCCACATATCCGGTGTTACCTTCGGTATAGGCTGTCCTTGGATATACATCCACACATCTGGCAATATCTTCGGGGGGGTGCCCGTAACTCACCACAGGATGGGGATCCGGTAACCAGTACAGACCAGAGTCCAACTTGATTCTCTATGGGCGTTTTCGGGTTTGTTACTAGTCTATATAATCTTTTTTGGTGCTTGATTAATTCTTTTTTATATATCTATATATATATTTATATTTATTTTTTTAATTGTCGTTCTAGATAATTCCAAACTTACTAAATAAGAATACCCTGCCAGTAAAAATGCTACCCCCCAGATATTTTAGGGTTCCTACGCCCATGTAGTGGAGGTATTTCATTCTCTTAATTTATTTGTATGTATTAATTGCTATTTGAAAAGGAAAACGACTATTAAACTTGTAGTAGGATACGTTATGTCATAATTAACGTTTATAGCCCATTTATCATAGGGTAGATAGACAAGGTTCCCTGGTAGGGTGAGTGAGGCAGCATCCGCTGCTGGAATTTAGTTTGCAGAAGCAATCACTTATGCAGCCTATGGCCTTCTTGTGCAGGGCTTGTCAATCATACTAGGGAAATTAGTGCAGGTGTGCAGCTTTAAAAAGATTACTTAAAATCGTTGCATGGTCAGTTCATTTACGATTAAATACTATACTGGATCATTAATGGTTTTTTTGTCACTGCACATAATAAATTGTTCTAAACCTGTAAAAACATCCTCAGGTCACTGATGTACCTGTGACTGTAGTGAAATTTAATGTTTCAAATATATATATATATATATATATATATATATATATATATATGTGTATGTGTGTGTGTATATACTGTATATATATATATATATATATATATATGTGTGTGTGTGTGTATATACTGTGTATATATATATATATGTGTATGTGTGTGTATATACTGTGTATATATATATATATGTGTATGTGTGTGTATATACTGTGTATATATATATATATGTGTATGTGTGTGTATATACTGTGTATATATATATATATGTGTATGTGTGTGTATATACTGTGTATATATATATATATATATATATGTATGTGTGTGTAAATATATATATATATATACAGTATATATATAAATATACTCATCAGCCACTTTATTAAGTACACCCTGCTAGTACCGGTTTGGACCCCCTTTTGCCTTTAGAACTGCCTTAATTCTTTTTGGCATAGATTGAACAAGGTATTGGAAACATTCTTCAGACATTTTGGTCCATATTGACATGATAGCATCACACAGTTACTGCAGAATTGTTGGCTGCACATCCATGATGCGAATCTCCCGTTCTACTGCATGCCAAAGGAGTACAGTGAGCTCATTGTCATGTTCAAGAAACCAGTTTGAGATGATTTGAGCTTTGGGACATGGTGCATTATCCTGCTGGAAGTAGCCATCAGAAGATGGGTACACTGTAGTCATAAAGGGATGGACATGGTCAGCAACAATACTCAGGTAGACCGTGGCATTTAAACAATGCTCAATTGGTACTAAGGGGCCCAAAGTGTGCCAAGAAAATATCTCCCCCTCCATTACACCACCACCACCACCAGCTTGAACCGTTGACACAAGGTAGAATGGATTCATACTTTCATGTTGTTTACGCCAAACCCTACCATCTGAATGTCGTAGCTGAAATCGAGACTCACCAGACCAGGCAACATTTTTCCAATCTTCTATTGTCCAATTTCGGTGAGCCTGTGCAAATTGTAGCCTCATTTTCCTGTTATTAGCTGACAGGAGTGGCACCTGGTGTGGTCTTCTGCTGCTGTAGCTCATCTGCTTCAAGGTTTGATGTGTTGTGCGTTCAGAGATGGTATTCTGCATACCTTGGTTGTAACAAGTAGTTATTGAGTTACTGTTGCCTTTCTATCATCTTGATATAAGAACACAATCCCACAGGACCATGTAATTACCATCAATCCTTTTATTGTAACATGGATGTCCAAACAAACAAGCAACGTTTCGGGTGTGTTAACCCTTAATCATGCCATACAAGTGAGCACAAAACATGTGCTTAAATATACACCCTTTTACCCACAATCTTAATTACAGTCCTAGACTATACACCATACAAAACTAACACATTAACAATAATATACTGCCACCAAGTGGTTCATTAAAATTACAACATATAGATATGTATCAAAAATTGTTGCAATGGCAGTGCTGCAAGAATTATATACATTAAAAAAATGTTATTATGCTTAATATTCACAAATCAATTCATAATTTAATATTTTATATTTTTCATAACCTATAATATGGAAAACCTGGACCAGTTCATAAGAAAATAGAAAAATCTTTCTCCCTGTTCAGTCGATTTGGCATCATAGATTTTAATTTTGAGATCCAGAAAAGCTCCCTTTGTTTCAACAGCAATTCCCTATTGCCTCCCCCTCTCAATTTTTGTACACTATCTATAAATTTACCAACGCAGTTGGTTGATGCTATGACCATGTTTGAGAAAATGGGAGGATACTGGGGCCTCTTTATTTCCACACCTAATGTTGGATTTGTGTTCATTGATTCTATCTCGCCCCCTTCTGATAGTTTCCCCAATATAGATTCTAGAGCACGAGCATGTAATGAGATAAATTATGTATGTTGAATTGCATGTTTATTAATTATTGATTTTGTATTTATGTCCAGAGCTAGGATGTACAAATTCATTACCTCTTATCATAGAATTACAATCCTTGCAATTGAGACATTGGCAGCAACCATCATTTTTAGAAGTAATATAACCCTGTTTATTTGCTTTATTACTACCAATATCACTTTTCACAAGTTTGTCTCTCAGATTATGTACTCTTTTATATGCCATCATTGGGAAGCTGTTAAATTGTTCTATATCCACATTACATTGCTGTAGAATATGCCAATGTTTGCGGATAATTGATTCAACTTTTTTGCTATAGGGGTTAAATTGGGACACAAAGACTAATCTATTTTCTTTCTTTTTTACTTTTTGTTTATCAAATGTGTTATTAATTCTGCTTTCACTTATTTTGTCAATTTCAGCCTTATTCAAATTTATAGGGTATCCCCTCTCTAAAAATCTGTTCCTCATTTGGGAAAAACTGTTACTGTCCAGATTATCAGATTCATCACTCACAATTCTATACACATGAGTTGGCTACAGGGTAAAGAATCATTTAGTTTAGGGTTATGAAAGCTAGAATAATGAAGTAAATTATTCTTATCAGTGGGTTTGCTGTAAATATAAATCTGTAGTTTATTAGACCCTTTCGCTCTATATATTTTAAGGTAACTAATAGATTATTCACTGTACTCAATAGTGAATTTCAATCCACTTACTGCGCCATTTAGTTCATGCACAAATGTCAATAAAAACTCTAAGTTGCCCCCCCCCCCCCCCATATGCCAAACACATCATCAATATATCTCCACCAGGGGCATATTTTGGCCTAGGCAAACAAGGCACTTGCCTAGGGTGGCAGTTTGGGAGGGGGAAGCACTTTTTTTGTGGCTTTATTTGTAACAAGCTTATAGTTATTTTAGAAGTATTATACAGGTATATAATGGGAGATTTTGCCTAAAGAGCTTACATTCTAGGGGAGGTATAATAAGAGATTGCCCATGGATCTTACAGTTTAGAGGTGCGTGTGTGTGAACATTTATTTTGGAAATGCCAAAAAAATTCATATTACTCCCTGACCAAAATATATTATAGCCAAAAAAGGCCTAAAACATTGGGGGGGCAGCATAATTATGAGTGCCTAGGGCAGCACAAAACCTTAATACGCCACTGATCTCTACCATATGATGCCAAATTGTAAAAACAACTTGTTTTCAAATACAAATTTTTCTTCAACATTTCCAATGTATGTTGGCATACGAGGGGGCAACTTTAGAGCCCATAGCAGTTCCTTGTCTCTGAATGTAAAAAGAATCCTGAAATAAAAAATAATTAAAATGCAATATCAATCTCAATAATTGTTCAACAAAGGATAGTTTATTTACATCAAACAGATCACTTTGATGTAATCTTCTCATTACAACTCCAACTGCCCATTCTCCTCCGACATCAACATGGCATTGTGATCCACACAACTGCCACTCACTGGATAGTTTCTCTTTTTCTGACTATTCTCTGTAAAGCCTAGAGATGGTTGTGCGTGAAAATCCAAGCACATCAGCAGTTTTTTAAATACTCAGACCAGCTCTTCTGGCACCAAGAACCATGCCACTTTCAAAGTCACTTAAATCCCCTTTATTCCCCATTCTGATGCTCGTTTTGAACTTCAGCAAGTTGTCTTCACTACGTATAGATGCCTAAATGTATTGCATTGCTGCCATGTGATTAGCTGATTAGCAATTTGTGTTACCAAGCAATTGAACGTGTACCTAATAAAGTGGCCGGTGAGTGGGTGTGTGTGTGTATATATATATATATATATATATATATATATATACGCACACAGGGGATGGAAATGACTACTGCTGGAGAAGTAAGAAATTGCGTCTTTCCAATCTGTATCATTGAGTGGATTAGTAACTTTTCTCCAGTCACAAGCACACCATAGTGCCCTCCACTAATATTGGCACCCTTGGTAAATATGAGCAAAGAAGGCTGTGAAAAATTGTATTTATTCTTTAACCTTTTGATCTTTTGTTAAAAAATGAAGAAAATACTCTGCTCTCATGGATATCAAACACAATACAGGGTTATCCAAAAAAATATCTTTGTTAAATATATGTGTGGCACAATTATTGGCACCACTATGAATTCAAATAAGAAAAATATATTTGAAGTATATTCCCATTGATATTTTACATTTTTTAGTAGACCTGGGTGAATAGGAACAGGAAATTGTTCAACCATGACTTCCTGTTTCACAGGGGTATAAATATGACGTAACACATAGGCCAAATTCCCCTTAGTCATTCATCACAATGGGCAAGGCCAAGGAATATAGCTGTGATGTGTGGCAAAAGGTTGTTAAGCTTCACAAAATGGAAAGTGGCTATAAGAAATTAGCAAAATAATTGAAAAAGCCCATTTCCACCATCAGGGCAATAATTAAGAAGTTCCACTCAACTAGAAATGTTATGAATCAACCTGGAAGTGGACGTGTGTCTATATTGTCTCAACGCAATGTGAAGAGAATGGTTCGAATATATCTCCAAGGATCACAGCTGGAGAATTGCAGAAGTGAGTTGCATCTTGGGGTCAGAAAGTCTCCAAAACTACAATCCAACGTCACCTACATCACTACAAGTTGTTTGGAAGGGTTTCCAGAAAAAAGCCTCTTCTCTCATCCAAAATCAAACTCAAGTGTCATCAGTTTGCCAGACACTACTGGAACTTCAAATTGGATCGGGTACTATGGTCAGATGAAACCAAAATTGAGCTCTTTGACAATAAATACCAGAGGTGGGTTTGGCACACACAGAGAGGTAGCCATATAGTAAAGTACCTCATTCCCATGGTTAAATATAGTGGCAGCTCTTTAATGTTTTGGGGCTGTTTTTCTACCAGAGGACCGAGACATTTTGTTAGGATACATGGCATCATGGACTCCAACAGATATTAAATGAACACCTGACTGCCTCTGCTAAAAAGCTTTAAATGGGCCGTGGTTGATCTTCCAGAAGGGCAATGATCCAAAACTTATATCAAAGTCAACACAAAAATGGTTTCCTGTCAACAAAACCAAGGTCCTGCCATGGCCATGCCAGTCACCTGACTTGAACCCCATAGAAAACCTGTGTGGTGAACTGAAGAGGAGAGTTCACCAGTATTGACCTTGACATTTGAAGGATCTGGAGAGATTCTGTATGGAGGACTAGTCTCAGATCCCTTGCCATGTATTCTCCAACCTCATCAGGCATTATAGAAGAAGATTCAGAGATTTTATCTTGACAAAGGTAGGTAGCACAAAGTATTGACTAAAAGGGTGCCAATAATTGTGCCACACATATATTTAATAAAGTTTTTTTTTGGATAAGCCTGTGTTGTGTTTGCAGTTGTTTGATATCCATGAGAATAGAGTGTTTTTATGTTTTTTGAAGAAAAGGTCAAAAGGTTAAACAATAAAGACAATTTTTCACGGCCTTCTTTATTCATATTTATGTCCCTTTAAACACTGCTGCCATACTGAGCCTACCTAGGTATATTCCTCAACAAAAAATACCAAGAGAACAAAGATCATTTTGTCAATAAAAATAGGTTGGCGATTTTTTAGTTTTAATGTTTGCCTGCCTTTGTTACCATTTTAAAGGGATACGAAACTCAAAAATGTTTGTTTTGTCATTCAGAGCATACCATTTAAAAAAAAGTTTCCAATTTGCTTCATTCCCATGATATTCTTTGGTGAAGAGATACCTAGGTAGACATCTGGAGCACTATATGACAGGAAATAGTGCTGCCCCCTAGTGTTCTTGCAAATGGATAACATTCTTTCAAAACTGCTGCTATATAGTGCTCCAGAAATGGGCTGGCTCCTAAGCTTACATCCCTGCTATTCAACAAAAAATACAAAGAGAATGAAGAATCTAAATCATATACCTTATTAGTATTTAGTATATTAGTATTTATATGGTCTTAACTTTTGCATAAACAACATTTTAGTATGGCTATATAGGAGTGGTATATAGTGGTGTATAGACCAGTATATCGAGAAGGCGTCCTAGGAATGATTTAGTTAAGCATTTTGGTGTAAGCGCAATATGCTTAGACTTTTTTGTCTTATTTGATCTGTTTTCCTTTGTTTTCAGTAATTACAGATCTTGTGTATGAATCATACAATTTGTTTGTGATAACAATCAGTGTAGGTGTCTTGTTGGGCTGATCTGATAAATGTATTGCAATAAATACAATAAATGCTTTAACGGTTCCCATCATATCCTTCACATGCAGAATCATTAGGAAACCAGAATATGATCATGTTTAAATCAGTAACCGCTGATGTTAAACCTTATTAGCTTTATGGCAGACATTAGTTTAGTGTAAGACAGATTATTAGAAGCTGTTGAAATTGATCTCTTCTACTCTCCAATCACATATTAACGAAACAAGAATACAGTTTTCTAATGTGCAACTGTTTCACACTATTTCTCGCAGAGAATTATATGTTAAAGTTTTTAAACACATAGCGCTAGATTACAAGTGGAGTGCAATTAATAGCGCAGGGTGTGTTATCTTGCTCTAGGTCTCATGCTAAGAATTGCGTGCAATCTGGAATTGCAAGTGGATGGTACAAAAAAAAAGATGTGGAAAAATATTACTTTTAACTTATAATATGAGCACAAAAAGTGCTATTGATTTATCACGAGTGATGTTAAAGGGCCATTATACCCAAATGTTTAAACACTTGAAAGGGATGCAGCATAGCTGTAAAAAGCTGACTAGAAAATATCTCCTGAACATCTCTATGTAAAAAAGGAAGATATTTTACCTCAAAATGTCCTATGTATTCACACCCCATTGTAAAGGACTTTAAGCAGCAAATCAGTATGTCTGTCACGGGACCGGCAAGGGAGTGAGCCTCTTGCACACTCATCTTATTTCCCTATTCAGTTTAAAGAAGTTTACTATGAAATCTCATGAGAGTTAAAGGGATAGTAAACCCCAAAATTTTCTTTTATGATTCCGATAGAACATACAATTTTTTTTTTTTTTTATTTTTTTTTTTATTTATAAGCCAAAACAATTTACATAAATCAAATATCATACATTTACTATCTTGTACAAAAAACAAGGATAAAGAATGAGATACAAGGCCATTGAAACACAATATACCAATATAGGCATAAAAAATAAAAACAAAATTAGAATAATTTTTACATAGCCTATAAATTTGAAGCTATATTGATTATACTTCATATTTCTTTTATATTTATCCTTAGAAATATCTAGAACCAAACTATAGTTAATGCAGATCAGAAATAATACACTTATTGTTCATCTAGATCACACACAAAAAATAGGAACAGAAAGTACAGAAACTATGAAGTCATAGAGTAGAACAGTGACCTTGTATTAGTTGTGTCTAATCTATTTAGTCTCAATATTAAAAGATAAATTAATTACCATTCATATTGTTGTTATATCTTATATGATTATCTATGGGAGATGTCTTGGGGTTTTGTTTGTTTTTCCAATCCCCCCCCCCGTTTCTCCCCCCCCCCCCACGTGTGATAGAGGGAAAAAAAATAAAAAAAATAAATAAAAAAAAAAAAATAGAAATAAAAAATAAAATTTATTTACTCTTATGGAAAAAATCTTATCTACCAGTTCCCTAATAGGACTATTTCTGTGTTTTGAAAAGGAAAAATTATATGATTTATTTCTGTAGGAGAGAATATTTTTAAAAAGATTGCCCAGTTGTTGAAAAATCTTTTAACATCTTGTTCATTATCAATATTTGTATCCCTTTGTTCTAGGATACACTGTTTTTTTAAACAGTTTTTCACTTCAGAAAGAGAGGGGATTGACTGAGTCTTCCATTTTTTGCAAATTAGATATCTTGTGGCCAAAATGGTAGAAATTACAACCTTTTCATTGTTTTGTTTGCCGGATTCTTCCCTTAGGCCAAATACAATCTGAAATAGTGTCAGAGAAAGAGGGGTTATTTTTAGTAAATTTTTTAGCCAATATTCTATTTTAAGCCATAGTGTCCTGACTTTTGGGCAGTGCCATATCATATGCAAAAAATTAGCTGCAAAATGTGAGCATTTGGGACATTTATTGAAGCTTAAGTTGGCGCATTTGTAGCCTTTCTCAGGGGTAAAATATGCCCTATGAAGGAATTTAACATGGGCTTCTCTCCATGTAGCCGAGAGTGTATTTTGGGTGATCTTTTTGAGTGAAAGTTGGAGGGTTTTTACTTCTATATTGCTCGAAGCGGTTAGTATATTCCAGTTTGCAGTCAATTGCGTTAGGACAGATACACCTTTATTTGTGCCTAAGGAATAGTAACATGGTGTAATAGACATACGGCCATTCCTAGTTAGTATTAACCAATCTTCAAGTTTACCTATATTCCAGTTCCAGCCTTTTTCTTTAACTAGTTCAAGCGCAAAGTGCCTAAGTTGCAAATATGCGTAAAAATCTTTATTTAGCAAGCCAAATTCTGTATTTAATTCTTGAAATGATTTAATACACTGTCTTTCTTTGTCTATTATTTGATAAACATTGGTCAGACCAAAATAATGCCATCTCTTAAAGACACCCAAAAGAATGCCTGCCTGAAATTTAGGATTCCCTAGTATCGGCATATATGGAGAGGCTTTACTATTTATTGCAAGAAGCTTTGTTATTTTTTGCCAAGCTTTAAGCGGATTATAAATTGTTTTGAGTTTTTTAATTTCTGTCGGGATTTCTTTTAAATCAAGATGAATCAATGCAGGTAAACAATATGGATAACAGACGTTGGATTCTAGTTCGTTATTTAGAATGTAGTTGTTACAAGAGATCCAGTCTGTGACTATACGTGCAAGAAAAGAAAGGTTATATAGCCATATGTCAGGCAAGGCCAGTCCCCCGGATTCTCTTGGTACTGAGAGTTTCTTCAAAGATATTTTTGCTCTTTTCCCTTGCCATAAGAATTGTATAAGTGCAGTGTTAATTGAACGAATATCTTTCCCTAGCAGTAATATAGATGTATTTTGAAGGATATAGAGTAATTTCGGAAGAAGGGCCATTTTAAATAAGGCTATTCGGCCAAATAATGATATTGGCAAATTATGCCAGTTCTTAAGTTTTTCTTTAATTACTTTCAAGACTGGGGGAATATTGAGTTTATAGAGATCCTCGGTATTAAGCGGGATATGAATTCCTAGATATTTAAAGGAGTCTGTGACCTGTCGTAGTGGTATATTTGTTACCGAGTTCTCAGTATTTCTGAGCCAAAATATTTCAGATTTTGTGTAATTAACTTTGTATCCCGAAAAGGAACCAAAGTAATCCATTATACAGAAAAGTTTTGGGATATTTAATTTGGTATTTGTCATGTAGACAAGCAAATCGTCTGCATAGAGCCCAATTTTGATTTCATGGTTACAAATTCTAATCCCGTCGAGAGATTGTCTTATTTTAATTGCCAGGGGTTCAATGGCAATATTAAAGAGAAGCGGGGAGAGAGGGCAGCCCTGGCGCGTCCCTCTACCTATGGGAATAGGTGGGGAGAAATTATTATTAATTATCAATCTTGTAGCAGACAAAGTGTAGAGATTCATTATAAAATCGGTAAATTTACCCTTGTAACCAAAGTGTTTAAGTGAAGAATATATATGCTCATGAATAATTGAATCAAATGCCTTCTCTGCATCAATAGAGATAATAGCAAGGTCCTGTATGCCCTCTCCCCCGCTACTCACATCTGACATCGCCTTGTAATATTCTGTCACAACTAATACCTCCCTAATTTTTGCGGCAGAGTTTCTGTTATTTAGGAACCCTGACTGATCTGGATGGATAATTTCTGCGAGGGCCCCTTGTAATCTAGCCGCCAATACTGCTGTTAAAATTTTATAATCCACATTGAGGAGGGCTATGGGTCTGTACGATTCCTTGCAAACTGGGTCTTTATCACCTTTAAGTATTAGTGTTGTATAAGACTGTGAAAAGGAGAGGGGGGTAGGTTTACCCTCAGTAAAGAAGCTGTTGAAAAGAGTGCAGATATGCGGGGTGACTTCACTGAGCAGTATTTTATAGAATTCGCTGGGGAGGCCGTCAGGACCGGATGCTTTATTTGATGACAACTTAGATATTACTTTCTCAATCTCTTCCGCCGTAATGGGGGCGTTGAGATTGTTGATAGCTTCTGGAGCCAATGTGGGATGTTCAATTTCATTCCAAAACTCAGCGGATTTATTTGCCTCAGTGGATTTAGGTGTATACAATTCTTTGAAATATTCATAAAATATCGTCAGGATATCATCTGGTTTAGTAACATGTTCCCCTTTGTGTAGCAATTTATCTATGTTTAATTGTTTTTTTTCGTTTTTGATTAATTTAGCCAATATTCTGCCGGACTTGTTGCCATACCTGTACATTCTAGTTTGAATTTTCAATTCTTTTTGTGTTTCTTGAGATAATACAAAGGCATCTCTCTCATTTTTCGCTCGTAGATAATTTGCCCAGTTAACAGGGGTTCTATCAGAGAGATATCGATTATAGGAATTCAGCAAAAATTTATAAGATTCTTTCCCTAAGCCTAGTTTTTTTTAATAGCATAGCACCATAAGCGATAATTTCCCCCCTCATTACAGCTTTCGCCGTTTCCCAAAATATTTCGGGACTATTAAGATGTTCTCTATTAAAATGTACATACTCTTTATATTTGTTTGATAGCCATTTTTTAAACTTTAGGTCTGATGTTAAATAGTAGGGAAAAAAGAAGCGTGAAAAAGGAGAATGTGTATCTGCTGAATGTATTTCAAGAGAGATAGGTGCATGATCTGATAATAGTATCGGCATGATTGTCGCTTTGACCCTTGATGCTGGAATACGTTCGTCAATCAGAAAAATGTCTATTCTGGACATGGTTTTATGGGCCTTCGAGAGGCAAGTGTAACTATGAGCAGTTGGATTTTGGTTTCTCCATATGTCGTATATGGCTAAATTGTACATGATTTTTTTATATAGCTTGGTTTCTAAATTGTCTCTTTTTTGCTTCAGATGTTTAGTGTCTTGTCTTAATCTGTCTATTGGGCATTGAGGTGTCATATTAAAATCGCCACCAATGATTAGAGAGCCTTCTGTGTAAGATAGGAGTTTCGACTGGAGAGCATTCCAGTATTCTGGGTCAAATGCATTTGGACCGTATGTGTTACAAAGTGTGTATAGCTTCTTGGCGATCTTTATTTTTAACAGGACATATCTCCCCCCTGGGTTGGCCACACAATGGACAACTTCTGACTTGGTTTTTTTACCTATTAGTATTGCTACCCCCCTCTTTCTCTTAACACCAGCCGCAAAATATACTTCTTTAACCCAGGAAGTTTTTAATTTTAAGGTTTCCTCTGCTGACAGATGTGTTTCTTGAATGAAACCAATATCAGTTTGAAGTTTGCATAATTGTGTAATGATCGCCTTGCGTTTAATAGGTGTAGAAATCCCCCCTACATTCCATGACACTATTTTACATTTTCCTATTTTTCCCATTTAAGAGAAAGATATAGTTAAAAAGAGAGGGGAGACCCAGCAACAACAACAGCGGGGATTCGGGGAGGAGACATATGATAAAACAGAACAAACAACAAAAAAAAAAAAAAAGAATTTTTCTATTAAATTTACCACACACGTGAGGGGAGGAAATCCCTTGACCCTTGTCTATCCGTAGACAGGGGTCTTCCCTACAAAAAGTCTGCATTTCAAAAAAAGAAAGGATTATATTTTTTTAATTGTTGATTTTTAAAGTTTATTACATTCCTATGTTTTTATTGTTAGTTTAGGGAGTCAAGTGTTTTGTAAAAGTTTTCAGCCGAGCTGGTTTCTTCGAACCAGTGTGTTTCTTCCTGTGCTATAACCTTAAGTTTATGGGGATATATTATCATTGCTCGATAACCTTTTTGAATAAATTTAGAGCAGATGGGAGCGAGCTGTATCGGCGGAAAAGTCTTGAAACATTAAAATTGTAGCACCTTTAAATGTAATCGGTTGTTGTCTGCGGTAGTGTTGAAGTAGAGTAATTTTGTCCTGATAGTTTAAAAGTTTCGCTATAATCGGCCTAGGTCTATTTCTACCTTTACTGTCTGTATATGGAGGACCTAGCCTGTGTACTCTCTCAACCATTATGGGTTGATGAGTGGATGGTATTTTAAGAATTTTAGGTAATAGTTCTGAAATAAAAGATATAAGATTCTTGTTTTGTTGTTCCTCTGGAAGGCCAATAATTCTTATATTGTTCCTTCTGGAATGATTCTCTAAATCTTCTAGTTTGTTTTGAATTTTTTGTATATTAATATCTGCCGATTCCAGTTTAGAGCTGTGTAAATTTGTAAGGTCTTCCAGATCAGATACCCTTTGTTCTACTTCTTGTAGTCTGGCAGAAAACTGCCTGACTTCCTGTGTTAATAAAAAGATATCTTGTTTTAGTTCGGTTTTAAGGGCATCGAATTTAGGAGTAAGGGCATCTGAGATACTGGTAACCAAATTTTGAATATTGGTTACTTCTTGTATCCCTGCTGTATTGGTCATTATTGGTTGTATATCGGTGACATTTTCTTGTGTGGTCTTTGTTTTCCTATCCCTCTGTCTGGCTGCCATGGCTGGAGAAGGGGTCTTGTGAGGGACGTGAAGAAATTTATCCATGTGCCGAAAAAAAAAACTGGAAAGAGTGAGAATTTTATATCGTGACACCGAAAGAATGTGAGTGAGGTGCTCTGAGAACCCAAAGAGAGGTGCAGGATTAAGGAAGTGTTTAAGCCTCAGAGTAGGGAGGTGAGGAGCGGAGTGAACAGTGTGGGGCAGGTGGGGAACAGGAGGAGAAAAAAAAAAGAAAGAAAAAAAAAAAAAAGAGAAGGGTGACGAGGTGTCTATTTAGGGGTGAGTAAGTTAATTATGTGAGAAGTCCAGCCGTGGGAGTGAGAAGGAGGGAATGTTTAGAACGATTAGATGGGCTTTGTCACAGAAGAAGAGACGTAGTTTTTAAAGCAGTTAGGATGCAATTTGATGAAAGATAGACTGTAGTTCTTTTAATACTTATATATATAGTTAAGCAAGGCAATGGGGTAATAGCAAGTTGGTTGGTTGGCATCTATAGTCAAAAAGTGATTTAGTATTTAGAAGTAGTACTTAAAAAAATTCTTAGGACAGGCAAGCATTAGACCAGGTTATACTCTGTTTTGGTTCCCCAAAGTCTGTGTAGTAACGCTACAAACAAGGTATTTATATTATATACAAAAAAGAAGACAATCAAATACTGATCTAGCTAACCTAAGGGCAAGCAAGCAGCAAAGATAAATAAGCTTAGTAACACATTGCTTTTGGCTAATTTATAAGGATACAGTGATCATGTAGGGGAGCCTTCTATCAGGATTGACTACGGGAAATGGCCCATTGTTTCTTGAAAGAAATTCAAAATAGAATAAAGTGTAATTTTAGTAGGATATGCTCTGTGTATTAATACCTCTAGGTTCAGTATATACAATTAATCTGTGCAATATTTTGTAAATAACGTATCAGCAAGTTAGTTTACCAATATTAGTAAATTAAAGAAACAACTCAGTTTAACATTCAAGACAGTAAAGATATTTGATTGCAGCCAGCCAGTAAAAAGAAGAAAGGAAGATAAAAAAAAAAAAAGGGGAGAAACAAAAAAAGAAAACAACCATATTCTGGTTCCCAGAAGGTTAAGCAGGGATATATACTATGTTTTAGTTTCCTTAAAGCTTATCGATTTCTATTGAACATTAAACAATTCTGTTACACAAGAAAGCAGCAGTATGTTAGTTTGCTGGCCTGCAAGCAGAACAAGCAGCAATGTCCAGAAGGATTAGATGCGCAATTCTTTTTGCAGGAAAGCAGCCAGAGGTTAATATACCAGTCAGGAGACAGAGCAGGCGAAAGTGTCCAAGAGGGTTAATGGCACATTCAATTATTAAGAAGCATAGAGTTCTTTCCTATTCCAGCTGACTTCTTTGGGGATAAGTGCAAGAATTAGTATGGAAGTAACATTCTCCTTTAAATAGCCTCTGCTGCTCGCTCTCTTATACTATGGGGATACTGTTTTATGAGAGCCACTGGCCAGGAGCATGATAAGTAGTAATACAGAAAGAAGTGTCCAGTATCTTATAAGATTAAGTGAAAAAATGAAACTTTCCAAACTTTCCCAAACTTTTACGAGCCGTGTTAGGAGCTGAGTTAGTGATCCCTTCCCTTTGATCTTCCTTAACTCCCTTTACCAGTTCTTAACTTGGTATGTATATGAAGATAAGGGGACAGGGAGGATACCAGTAGTAAGTTCTAATACCCAGTAGCCATCAATCTTACCCGCCAGAGATCTATAGGATACCTGTGTCCACGGGAGGTTCTTTTCTCTTATGCGGCCCCTCTCACGCAGCACCGGTGGGAGAGGGGGCGCTTGGTCCGGCTTGGTGGAGGTGCAGAAGATTGCCCAGCTGACGGAAATCCAGGTCCGTCCAGGGCCCAGTGACTGTAGTGGGGGTGGTCACGACCGGTGTCCGGGCAGGGTTTCTGGAAGCAAGCAGCGGTCGTGTCCCCTCACGCAGCACCGGTGGGAGGGGACTACACGACCGGGAGAGTAGTGCAGCGTCCGGAGCTTCTACACCTCTCTCTATCCGCAGTGAGGGCACGCCTCAGAGTTCCGATCAGACAGGGAGCCCTGGATCTGTAGCTGGAGCCAAACGGCAGGAGCAGGGGACCTCTCTCGTGAGCCGGGTAAAATCACCAAGGAGTCTGTACACCTCTAGATCTCAGCGTTCCGGGCAGGAAGGGCTATGGGTGAAAGTTCAGTACAGTATGCCTTTTTAGAACACGACTTGTGTTTGCCTGTAGCAAATTCAGCGTGAGGGAGAAATAGCAGTCTCTTTTTAAGAATTACCACTTGATATGGCGATATTTAACAAAAGGGATAAAAGTCATATAACTGTTGCAGAATGCAGCCCAGTGCTTTGGTATGGCACTGTGGAGGTTTTTGGAAGCGATGGATTTAGCTAGGCAAGCCGTCCTGAGTCAGTGGGTTTAAGCGCGAAGATACCGCCAAGGCTTGTAGTGGAGGTGAAGCTGCACAGGTGATTCACCTGACCATACACCTGAGCTCCTCCTCCCAGCACCTCCAGAACATACAATTTTAAACAACTTTCCATTTTAATTATATTATCAAATTTTCTTCATTCTCTTGTTTTCCATTGCTGAAGGAACAGCATTGCACTACTGACAGGAAGCTGAAAATATCTATTTAGCCAATCACAAGAGACAAATGTGTGCAGGCACCAATTAGCAGAAGCTCCCACTAGTGTATGATATGTGAGTAATCATTTTTTAACAAGGGATACTAAGAGAATGAAACACATTTGAAAATAGAAGTAAATTTAAAAGTGTCTTAAAATGACAAGCTCTATCTGAATCATGCAAGTTTAATTTTGACTTTCCTATCCCTTTAAGTGAAATCTCATGAGATCACAGTAAAAGAGTTAATGACCTCAGCAATGCTGATTGGCTGCTGTTAATTTCTTCCTTTTTTTAACCTGTAGCTGGGCAGTAACTGAAAGATAACTTTTTACACAGCACTTACTCTGGTGAGCTGAGGAAATTGTGAGGTAAAATATCTTCCTTTATATTCTCAGGTGATATTTTCCTGTCAGCTTTTTACAGTTCAAGTGATTTAGCATATGAGTATTATGTCCCTTTAACACACAATGGGCTCACGTGCAAACTTCGCTAAAGGTAAGCTTTTAACACGGGTGGGTTAGCGAGTGTATTACAATTTGAAAGTAAAAATTTTGCATGTGAGTAAAACTCTTAAGTAACTTCGGGTGTTGCGACTACATTAACTTTATCACCCAGTGGAGCGAGTTTTTAAACTTGTATATTACGCTTAATACAAATCAAATTACCCTGTTTTTCAGTGCACTGTTCTTTAAATATGCTGTAATTTTCATTTGTATATGTTTTCCTTTAGAGTAATTACCTTTTAACTGGCAAGAAAAAACAGTGAGAACTGTAGTGCGAAAATCTTTATAGAATCATAAAACAATTAGGCCTAGATTTAGAGTTGGGCGGTAGCCGTGAAAACCAGCGTTAGAGGCTCCTAACGCTGGTTTTAGGCTACCGCCGGTATTTGGAGTCAGTCAGGAAAGGGTCTAACGCTCACTTTTCAGCCGCGACTTTTCCATACCGCAGATCCCCTTACGTCAATTGCGTATCCTATCTTTTCAATGGGATCTTTCTAACTCCGGTATTTAGAGTCGTGGCTGAAGTGAGCGTTAGAATTCTAACGACAAAACTCCAGCCGCAGAAAAAAGTCAGTAGTTAAGAGCTTTCTGGGCTAACGCCGGTTTATAAAGCTCTTAACTACTGTGCTCTACACTAACACCCATAAACTACCTATGTACCACTAAACCGAAGTCCCCCCACATCGCCGCCATTCGATTAAATTTTTTTAACCCCTAATCTGCCGACCGCCACCTACGTTATCCTTATGTACCCCTAATCTGCTGACCCTAACACCGCCGAAACCTGTATTATATTTATTAACCCCTAACCTGCCCCCACAACGTCGCCGCCAGCTACCTACAATAATTAACCCCTAATCTGCCGACTGCAAAGCGCCGCTACTTACGTTATCCTTATGTACCCCTAATCTGCTGCCCCTAACACCGCCGACCCCTATATTATATTTATTAACCCCAAATCTGCCCCCCACAACGTCGCCTCCACCTGCCTACACTTATTAACCCCTAATCTGCCGAGCGGACCGCACCGCTATTATAATAAAGTTATTAACCCCTAATCCGCCTCACTAACCCTATAATAAATAGTATTAACCCCTAATCTGCCCTCCCTAACATCGCCGACACCTAACTTCAAACATTAACCCCTAATCTGCCAACTGGAGCTCACCGCTATTCTAATAAATGTATTAACCCCTAAAGCTAAGTCTAACCCTAACACTAACACCCCCCTAAATTAAATATAATTTAAATCTAACGAAATTAATTAACTCTTATTAAATAAATTATTCCTATTTAAAGCTAAATACTTACCTGTAAAATAAACCCTAATATAGCTACAATATAAATTATAATTATATTATAGCTATTTTAGGATTTAGATTTATTTTACAGGTAACTTTGTATTTATTTTAACCAGGTACAATAGCTATTAAATAGTTAAGAACTATTTAATAGCTAAAATAGTTAAAATAATTACAAAATTACCTGTAAAATAAATCCTAACCTAAGTTACAATTAAACCTAACACTACACTATCAATAAATAAATTAAATAAACTACCTACAATTATCTACAATTAAACCTAACACTACACTATCAATAAATTAATGAAATACAATACCTACAAATAACTACAATGAAATAAACTAACTAAAGTACAAAAAATAAAAAAGAACTAAGTTACAAAAAATAAGGTGGGTGAAGCCACAGGTGTTCTATGGGTAGAGTCAGGGTGGGTAGAGGCACAGATGTTCCATGGGCAGAGTAAGGGTAGGTGAAGCCACAGATGTTCCATGGGCAGAGTAAGGGTAGGTGAAGCCACAGATGTTCCATGGGTAGAGTAAGGGTAGGTAAAGCCACAGATGTTTCATGGGCAGAGTAAGGGTGGGTGGAGGCACAGATGTTCTATGGGTAGAGTAAGGGTAGGTGAAGCCACAGATGTTCCATGGGTAGAGTAAGGGTAGGTAAAGCCACAGATGTTCCATGGGTAGAGTAAGGGTAGGTAAAGCCACAGATGTTTCATGGGCAGAGTAAGGGTGGGTGGAGGCACAGATGTTCCATGGGCAGAGTAAGGGTGGGTGGAGGCACAGATGTTCCATGGGTAGAGTAAGGGTAGGTGAAGCCACAGATGTTCCATGGGTAGAGTAAGGGTAGGTAAAGCCACAGATGTTTCATGGACAGAGTCAGGGTAGGTGAAGCCACAGGTATTCCATGGGCAGAGTAAGGGTAGGTGAAGCCACAGATGTTCCATGGGCAGAGTAAGGGTAGGTAATGCCACAGTTGTTTCATGGAAAGAGTCAGGGTAGGTGAAGCCACAGGTATTCCATGGACAGAGTCAGGGTGGGTGGAGGCACAGATGTTCCATGGGCAGAGTGGGTGAAGCTACAGGTGTTCTGTGGGCGGAGCTGGATGGTCCTGTGTCTATGAGATTTAGGGTGTGGATATGTGATCTGTGGGCATGGCTAGACATGAAGGGACAGTGGCTGTCACGCCCAAATTAGAAATATCTAAAAGAAATGAGTTTATAAGCAGGTTAGAAATGGGGATTGCAACTGCTGGTTATCTTAAAACTAAATGTAGGTTTGTTGCAAATGTGATAAGCGGATTCAATAAATATTTAGGAAGGCAACAATGTTGAACCAAATTTATCAAGAAGCTGAATTTGATATACAGGAAATATGTGCGAGTTCACCCTATTGCTGCCACCTGTGGTTAACACTAAAAATATGCAGCAGAGGAACTTACATAGTATCCTGAAACTGGTAAAGGTAACAAGAATGCAGAATTTACATAGATAATAATTGAAATTGAATACTCTGACAGATATGAGCAGACAGATAATGCCAATACGTATATGGTTTGATTGTTATCTCATCCGTGGTTGTAAATAACATTGATGTTTGTAACATAAGTGAACTTAGAACGTAACAGTTTATACAGCTTCAGATAAACAGTGTTGGTCTTACCGGGAGGTAGTCAATCTTGTTTGGTACCGGTATCGAGTTCCAGACTTCAGTAGAGCGCTTGTGAAAGTTAAAAGGCGCAGCTGGCGTGTGACGTCACCTCGTTGCGGAGGCTACAGGTGATCCGGAGAATCAGCTCGGGTAAACGGAGATGCTCTGAGCTGGGCAATGAGGATTGAACAAGTTAGTAAGTAAAACAGAAGGTAGAAGGAATCCAATATCCCAATTTAGAGATGGTTAAAGAAATTAATGTGAACAGCGTTCACGTAGGACTTGTAGAGCTAGAATAGCGATTTCTTCAAAGGCTCAGATGTGAACAGCGTTCACAGGTATAAGGCTCACTGTAGGTTGAGAATACAACTACAATACTAAGAAGTGTAGAATGGGCAGGAGGAGCTTAAATAGGGAGGAGGTTGATAGGAGTTCAAGCATTTAAAGGAACAGTAGAAAACTGACATTTGTTGAAGATGGGAGTAACCTGACAGTGGCATGGGAAGAGCAAGAAAATAAAGCCAAGGAAGTAGCGGCTGATCACAGCTAGTGTATTACTGGTAACTATGTCATGATGCCCTTTAATCCACTGTAACCCAACCCCTATTATCCCTTAATGGGACCCAGTCCCCAGCCACTATTAACCGTATACACAACATGTCTCCTTACCACTATTATCTCTAAAAGTAACCTGCTCCCACACCACTATAAAACCTATATGTAACATGCCTCACCTGCCACTACTGTTAACTATATACCCAACCTAGTCCCTAATAACCCTCTACACAACCTCGTCCCCCGCCACTATAAACTGTATATATAACTCATTCCTGACCTTGAGAAATGTTTGCGTTCAGCAGAGAGCCTGTGGCTGTACCATGTGTACAATACTTTATTTTATGTTATATAAATAAATTATTATTTTAGCAAAATTGTATAATAAGACAGCCAGTCTGCTGAATTCACTAAGGGCCCAATCATCTTAAGCTCTCCATTCAGGCAAGGTGTTCTAAGAAGTCTCCTTATTAGAAACATTTTACCTTGAGAGCGGTTTATCTCATTATGCAGGCACTGTATTTGAAAGAGAGACTCCTATATTAAAGGGACATGGAACCCAAAATTTTTCTTTTATGATTTGGGTAGAACATACAATTTTAAACAACTTTCCAGTTTACTTCTATTATCAAATGTGCTTCATTCTCTGGGTATCATTTGTTGAAGGAGCAGCAAAACCCTACTAGTTTCTAACTGAACATATAAACATGCTTTATAAATAAATGATAATAAAATAAAAAATAAAATAAATAAATAAACATAGATATTGATGGCAGATAAGAGCCATAGACCCAGCAAGTCTGCCCAATATTACCTAAAAGTATAAACTTATCTAGTTTGTAGGATAGCTTTATGCTTGTCCAAGGCATTTTTAAAGTTCCCCACAGTGTTTGTCGCTACTACCGCTTGAGGAAGTTTATTCCATAATCAATCACTCTTTCTGTAAAGAAGTGCTTCCTCAAATTACTACTGAATCTACTACCCTTCAGCTTGAGATCATGACCCCTTGTTCTTGGATTTTCCATTTTATGTAAAAATACTCACAGCCTCAGTTTTGCTAAGCCCTTTAACGAACTTGAAAGTTGCTATCATATAACCTCTTTCCCTACTCTCCTCTAAGCTATACATATTTAGGTAATTGAGCCTATCCTGGTAAGTTTTATTTTCTAGACCATGTACTATTTTGGTAGCCCTCCTTTGCACAGATCCAAGTTTGTTAATATCCTTCTGAAGATATGGCCTCCAGAACTGCACACAATACTCAAGATGAGGTCTAACTAATGATGTATAAAGTGGCATAAGAACCTTACTATTTCTGCTGCAAATACCTCTACCAATACATCCAAGCATTCTGCTAGCCTTACTCGCTGCATTACTACATTGTTTACTAAGTTTTAAATCATCTGAAATAATAATTCCCAAGTCCTGTTTCTCATTTGTAACAGTCAGTAAAGTGTTATTGACTCTGTAATTACCATTTGGATTTTTCTTCCCTAAATGCATTATTTTACACTTTGCTGTGTTAAACTTTAGATCCCAGTCATTTGTCCATTCCTTCCATTGTTCTATATCACTTCTCATTTTGTCTACCCCCCTGGAACATCCACTCTGTTACAAATTTTTGTATCATCTGCAAACAGACATACTTTCCCCTGTAGCCCTTTGCTGATATCACAGATAAATATGTTAAACAAAACAGGCCCCCAGAACTGACCCCTGAGGAACATTACTAGTAACAGCCCCCTCTGCTGAATGTACTCCATTTACTAAGACACTTTGTTTTCTGTCCTTAAGCCAGCATTCCACCCAGTTCACAATTTTTGAGTCTAGACCAAGGAGATACAGTTTGTGAATTAGTTTGTTGTGTTGGACAGTGTCAAATGCTTTGCTGAAATCTAGATATGCTACATCAACTGCTCCACTCTGATTTAATACTTTTGTTACATAATCAAAGAAGTCAATTAGATTAGTCTGACATGATCTCTCTGAAGTAAAACCATGCTGATTTTGGTCCTCTAAATTGTTTGTCTTTATGTAAGTCATAATTCTTTCTTTTAAGAGGCTTTCCATTAATTTCCCTACTACTGAAGTTAAACTAACTTGCCTGTAGTTACCAGATTCTTCCCTACTGCCCTTTTTATGAAGAGGTATTACATTTGGTATTCTCCAATCATCTGGAACAGCTACTGTTAATAGTGACTGATTAAACAGATCAGTTCATGGGACAGTTAGCACTGATCGAACCCTTGGATGAATATTATCAGGACCCGCTGACTTTTTATCATTTATTTTTGATAATGCTAACAAAATCTCATCCTCTGTAAAAAGATTAGTGTTAAGCTTGTTTCTATTTTTCATAGCATCCTTTAATAAACATTTTTTTGTGAAAACAGAACAGAAGTAATCATTTAGACAGTCTGCAATTTGCTTATCTCCTATTCTTCTACCATCAACTGTTTTCAATTTTACTATTCCTACCTTATTTTTTCTTCTTTCACTGATATATCTAAAGAATGTTAGTAATACATGGGGACAAAACATTCTTTAGATATATCAGTAAAAGAAGAAAAAATAAGGTAGGAATAGTAAAATTGAAAACACATGGGTGAGCCAATGACAATCGGCATATATATGTATGCAGCCACCAATCAGCATCTAGAACATAGGTTCTTTGCTGCTCCTGAGCTTTCCTAGATAAACCTTTCAGCAATGGATAACAAGAGAAGGAAGCAAATTAAATAATACAAGTAAATTGGAAAGTTGTTCAAAATTGTATGCTCTGTCTAAATCACGAACGTCTAATTATGACTTTTTGGGGCCGAATTATCAAGTGTCGGGCGGACATCGCCTAATGCCTACAGCATAGGCTGTCGGCATTTAACATTGCACAAGGATTTCTAGTGAAATGCTTGTGCAATGCCACCCCTTGCAGATTTGCGGCCAATCTTACGACCGCTGCTTCATAACTTAAGTTTCCAGCGATCTGGAAGCTACGGGGGTAGATTGCAGCATCCACTGCTTGTTAAATCTACCCCTTTATGTGACTCCTCACCATGGTGGCGAGTTTTTGCTCATCGAGCCCTTAGTCATCTGCTCACGGACTTCAGCTTCACTAGTCCCTATGTTATGCTAGTTCTCTAAAGCTCGCTCCTCTGTCTTCATTCTTAGTAAAAATCATTATGCAAACAAATAAAAGTGATGCAGATGTGATACTTTTAAAAGCTAATTAATGGGACAGTCTACACTAAAATTGTTATTGTTTAAAAAGATAGCTAACACCTTTATGGCCCATTCCCCAGCTGTGCACAACCAACATTGATATATTAATAAAAAAGGAAGAGATAAACTCCAATAGGGGGCGCTTCCTTAATACTGATATAATAAATACACAAAATTCAGCATGTAAACTATAGAAAAAAGCAAATAACAAAAAAAATATACAAAAATCAACATATAAAAACAAAAAAGTCCCAAACAGAACTCCAATCTAAAGGCAGCACTCCGTCAAAGGATGGTCGAATCCTGATGCAAATGAGGTCTGAAAAAGAAATAACACAGAGGCTCCACAATGGCCCAGTACCACCAGCACAAGGGCAAGAGATAGCATAATAGACAGGTACTCACAAACGTGGTGCACCCTATGGTGTTAGTGGGGCAGGCTGGAACTTTAGCAGTAGTCCAGCTCACTGAATGAAACCTGGCTCTGATCCAAACCAAGGAGTATCCACAGGGTTCTTCTCCAGCTCTTATTCTGGGAAAATAGAATGGACCAACATAGCCTAGTACTGTATAACAAATATAACTACTGCTAAGGTTCCAGCCTGCCCCACTAGCACCATAGGGTGCACCATGTTTGTGAGTACCTGTCTATTTTGCTATCGCTTGCCCTTGTGCTGGTGGTACTAGGCCATTGTAGTGCCTCTGTGTTCTTTCTTTTTCAGACCTCATTGATATATTAATATACTTTATAAAATTTAAACCTCTAAATTTCTGCCTGTTTCTAAGCCACTACAAACAGCCTCTTATCACATGCTTTTTTATTTGCTTTTCACAGCAGGAGACTGCTAGTTCATGTGGGCCATATAGATAGCTCACACCCAAGGAGTTATTTAAGATTAAGCACAACACAGTACTAAATGCAAGTCAATAGATAATAAATAAAAAGTCATGTGATCAGGGGGCTGTCAGAAGATGCTTAGATACAAGGTAATCACAGAGGTTAACAGTATATTAATATAACTGTGTTGGTTATGCAAAACTGGAGAATGGGTAATAAAGGGATTATCTATCTTTTAAAACAATATAGATTCTATTGTAGACTGTCTCTTTAAGCACAGACTTTCAGGACACTTTCAGGTAGCCTGGTGTACACTCTTAGTGAATTGTGCATATAATAACAGCAGATATTTTCAAGCTGAATGGACCACTTAGGGAATTTTGCCCCCCTGTGGACAGGTAAACAAGTAATGCTCATTATGATAGCCACAGAGCTATATTCGCTAAACACTCCCTTGTGCATTTATATGAAAGTATTATAATAATGAGCGTAGACATCAGAATGATGGTGTCTGAGTCGCACACAACACCGTCCTTGCTCAGCGCTGCAAAATGTAAATTAGATTCCTTCACAGCAATTAAGTGCATCAGGCTCACTAAACACAATTAATTATTTACTGTACACCATTACTAAAGAGTCACAGTCAGAGGAGATTATATGATCATGTAGAAATGAGGTGTTGTTGACTACTTATCGTTTATTCTATTCATACATGTATCTGTACAACTATATATACTACTGCTAGATGAGTAGCAACTAATTACATGTTTCTGCTTAGGGGGATTTCTATTAAAGGAGTCTATTCAATTCCATTAGTTTTTAGCCAGGTTGCAATAAGCCATTTTTAAAAACCAAGCTGTTCCAATCAGAAATCGTAGTGCTTTCTAGTCTTGCATCAAAGCACCTTTTTATAAATGCTAATAGTTCTTTTGCCTTGAAAGCTTCTGTCTGGCATTGAGCCCCACTGGCTGTACAGTAGAATTATATGTAAACTAACTGCACATCTAATTCCTCTTGCTCTGTGTTCTGCCATTTGTCAGCACTAGGGATGGGCGAATGTTTCTAAAAAAATGGAAATTTAAAACAAATTTTGATACATTCATTTATTTGAATCAAATTTACATTCTAACATTCTATTTTCTAATTTTTGTTTTCTAATTTTTCAATAAAATTCTAAAATATTTGTTTGAATAATAGAATGTTTAGCTATGTATTCATTCAATTTTGAATTTGAATGTTCAAATTTGAATGGGATATTCGAATTTGAATGTAACATTCAAATTCAAAATAGTATTTCTAGTCTACAACTGTTTAATAAATGTAATATTCAATTTCGAATGCTACATTCGAATTTGAATGTAACATTCAGATTTGAAATAGTATTTCTAGTCTAATACTGTGTTTTATAAATGTAATATTCAAATTTGAATGTCCCATTCGAATTCGAATGTCCCATCCGAATTCGAATGTCACATTTGAATTCGAAATAGTTTTTCTAGTCTACAACTGTGTTGTAGAAATGTAATATTCGAATTTGAATGTTACATTCAAATTCGAATGAAGCATTTGAATTCAAAATTGTATTTCTAGTCTACAACTGTCTTTTCTAAATGTCATATTCAAATTTGAATGTCACATTCGAATTCCAAAGTCACATTCGAAAACTGTAAATAACATTCGATAATAGAATTTTTAAGAATATTCGTTCTTATCAACATTCTATTATGTAAAACAAATTTCTACAATAACATTTGTTCTAACATTCGAATTCGAATATAAACACATTCGCCCATCCCTAGTCAGCACTACCAAATTTTGCTGCACTATGCAAATAAATGATAATAAGCCATATAGGTTTATATAAGTGACAGGCAGGGCCGTATTGGGCTGCCGGGATACCGGGGAAAAATCCCGGTGGGCCGCCGGCCGGCAGAGGCTGCTCACTCTCAGGCAGCTGCTGTGGAGCGCAGCAAGCAACTTAGCACAGTTGTCACTGCCCGGTAATATGTGTTCAAAAAAACCACTAACCACTACGCTCCCAGTCCCTACCCGGTATACATGCAGCACATGTGTTTGAGTGACACATGGCGTTCACTGCAGGAACATTGTATGTGGGCGGGATTAACACAATTAGACATGTGACATGATACTACATTCATTCTAGAGCACCGGTGTCGCAGGTTTCGACACTACACTTGTTCCGTCCTGTTATTGATGATGTATCATGTAACTTTTTGTCAGGTTAGTCCCTCCCCGCCCCCGGCAACCCCCCCCCCCCCATCTCAGTGTGTTTAGACCGCGCACCGGTTACAATGGCGGCCGTACATCAGCGAGACCTGTTCTGTTCTGGGACCAGACCCACAGCTCTACTTCAACTTCAGTGAGTCACCGGGCGGGGGAAATAGCTGCTCAGTGTTAGTGACAACATGTGTATGTAGCAATGACTAATATATTATATATATATTTATATATTATATATATTTTTATATATTATATATATATATATATATTTATATATTTTATTTATTTATATGTATATATATATTTATATATTATATATATATATCTATATGAGTTGAAGGGAAAACCAGCTAGAGCATAGTTGACTGGCTTGGAGGGGGCGTGGCTGGTGGGGGCATGGCTGGGCTGGAGGGGGCGTGGTTAGGCTTGAGGGGGCTGTGTTGGAGTGGGCTGGGCTGGGCCGGTCTATACAAATTTCCAGGGCCGGTCTGATTTCCCAGGTGACAGGGTCTGCAGGCAATTGAGGTCTTATCTGAGGTCTGATGTGGACATCATAATCAATTGCAAACAACTCCATGTAATTATAATGGCTTAAAAAACATGAGAATATTGGTAAATATGTGTATAAAATAGGTATAAGCACCCCCCCCCACACACACACACAGTAGAAATATCAATATGCTGGTCATTAAATTCTATAATCCAGCTTGCTCTGGGTGTATTTAAAGGTCTAATACACGGATGAGAAGTAGTTTTGCCAATTGTATTACTAAACAAAGTCTTTTTGAAGCCAGAATCT
The DNA here is from genome assembly GCF_027579735.1 of Bombina bombina. Classification (NCBI taxonomy): domain Eukaryota; kingdom Metazoa; phylum Chordata; class Amphibia; order Anura; family Bombinatoridae; genus Bombina; species Bombina bombina. The sequence continues at coordinate 62,979,470 of NC_069502.1, read as the reverse complement.
TTGGTAATTAAAACAGTTCATGGAATCTTAAAATACTTAATCCTCTGCATGAAACATACAATGTTTCAGAAGCAAATTCTAAAACTTTAAGAATCTTTTTGCATTTGGTTCCTATTTTACAGTGTACTCCTGGTGAGCAGAATGATCATTATAGTTGTTGTTGTTATTATTATTATTATTATTATTATTATTATTATTATTATTATTATTATTATTATTATTATTATAAACAGCTTTACAGCTTTATAATTATTATTATTATCATCATCCTTATTATTATTATAATCATTATTATTATTATCATTATTATTATTATCATCATTATTATTACTATTATCATTATTATTGTAATTATTATTTTTATTATAATAATAATACAGGAGATTTGCCAGGCCTGTTTGCAGAGCAATATTTACAAGTGCTGCAACCACGTACTGATTTATTTATTCTTTAATTGCAGACTTTCCGTTGGCCTATTGCCAGCAACATTGATGGAAACGAGATGCTGGAAATCCAAGTGTATAACTACAGCAAAGTCTTTACCAACAGGTCAGTGATATGAGTCATGTGTAATGTATCAGCGGGTCACTTGGCCATGTCAGTCCCTGGTGTATAGAGGTGATGCACCTTAAATGAAATACAATAAGTAAACACATAATACAATGTTAGTGTTCTTGGCTAAGACTGTGAACTTAAAGAGGGGTAAAGGGCAAAACACAAACTGATAGGTCCATCCATGGAGACTATGCAATAAAGTTTAGATGTCAATAATCTGTTAGAAAAATATTTGTAGAATATTTGTAGAAATGTATAGCTTTAATATATGTATGTATTAAAGGCACATTACGTGTACACTGTACATCTGTTTCCAGCAGTCATCATTGCACAAGAAGATTCTTCTGCATAGTCAAAGTTGTGCTCCTGTACCACTCAATATGAGGATACAGCCGGTGAGCCAATCAGAAGCAGGCATAAATGCATATGCCCCAGTCACTCCCCATATACTTATCTGGAACATAATCAGGATGTTCCAGAAATGCAACTTTGACTTTGACTTATTTAAAACATCTGAAGGAATTAAACACAAAGTAAAATAAAAAAAAAATGCTCTAATAAAATAAGCCGTTTTGTTTTTACATTTGCAGAATGTCCATTTAATCTGGATAGGTTTTTCCTATGTTTTCTATGGCATTGCATTCCATTAGAAGCACAGCTCTTTTCAGTAGTTAACCATAGCTCCCGAGTGGTCCCGACCACCCAGGATGTTAACCGCTTATCACGGGTTAGGACTGCCGTGTGCCTTCCAGCAGCTTTACCCATCAGGGCAAATGTCCTGGTTTCTAGGGACTGCCCCAGTTCAGCATATAACTATACCCAACACCCACCCATGGCATACTTGTTCCCACCCAATGCAAAGCTGCCCCCCCCCCCCCAGTCACAGCTCACCCCCTCGCATCTCCCTTCCCCCCTCACCTCCCAATCCCAGAAAGCCTCTGGCAGATGTTTGGTTTGGTTAATTCATCAGAATCAGGAATAATATATAAAATCTTGCACTTTACATCGTTACATCAGATGACAAAAGGTGACAAAACATATTGTTAAACCTTTACAGATTCACTATTATCCTATAAATCTGAAGCTAGGGTGGACCCACTAAATTCATTCATCATTACATTTTTGTAAAACAAATTCAAATATTCAAAACTGTCAGGGACATTACAATAAGACAATTGTCTATTCAGATTATTTTCATTGCAATATTGTCTGTCCGTACTTACGTGTTTAACACCTTCAAAGGCATTACATAGTTAAACTTTGCTCTGGATCAACAATACACTTCTGATGCTGAGCAAAGCTTGTGATTGGAGGATATGCACATATGCCTCCCCTGATCGGATCAGCAGCTGTGCTCAGCTTATTGCTGGTCTGGAGATGACTTAAAACACAATTTTTAAAAAAAATTACATGCATATCCACTTAAAGGGACAGTAAACACTTTGAGACTATATACAATGTTTAATTATCCATATGAAAAAATTGCCTTTGAAATATACTCTCATGATTTAACTGAAAGAGCATAGGGCAGGCTTCACAAGCCTTGCCAGATATCTGTCCCCAATTTACAACTTGTTGTCTTATCATTTCTGCTGGATTTAACTAGAAGTTTTGCAATGACGGTCGCAACTCGCAAGACCTATAATCTCCAGACCCAAGTCAGGATAGGATCTATTAAATAAGGAAAATAGTGGAAGGAGTTTGACCATTGAAAAACAAATGCAGCAAACACAATGCTAATCTATTCTAATAGTGCTTAGATTCTGCTGTTTATCTGTTAGAAGACTGTAGATAATATTGTTATTGTGTTTACTGTCCCTTTAACAGAGTATTTAACCCCTTTTTAGGCAAGTAATGGTGCTATAACAAAGTTGTCTGCTTCAGTTTTATGTCCCTTTAATAATCTGTATAATTACATCGCTGAAAAAAGTTTATGGCAATAAATGTTATTGTTCAATTATTTACTCAACGACTCAATTAACAAAGATATTCTGTTTTTTAAGTTAAGATGTAAATTGGTAGCAGGTAATTTAGGTTTATGAATTATTTATAATGTTCCCTTCATTAAAGAACCTGCCGTATGCTCAGTCCTGGTGAACTTGCAGCTTATGTGCAGCAACACTTGCCGTGTGCTCTACTGGTTGAAATAGGGGTTTTACCTATGACTACTTAAAGGGGCATCTTATTTATAAAATTCAGAAGTTCTTTACTCTTATTCCACAAATCTGCATACAAAATACAAGTTTTTAAAAGCATTTAAAACTACAGTTGTGTTAGATACAATGTGCTTTGTTATACAGGCACGGGGCATACACCTCAAAATGCCTCAGGAATGTTGTTTAAAATCTATTGCCTCTTTCTGATACTGTTTAAGTGTCTGTACTCTCTGCCATTATATATTAACAATCATAAAAGTGGAACACATTAAAAATCAGGTTACCTGGAACAAACTGATATACCAGGTCATGTATGCCACCTCAACAAACTTATTTTATTGGTAGCTGATTAATTTGCAAGATGACTATTGGTTTCTTCCAGTCATGGCATTTAAACGGCCATTTGATAGAGCATGCAACTTTTAGACTAGTGACCTTGCACCTCTATGTGTTTAAACTCCGCAAATGGGTTAAACACATAGTAGAATTACCGCTCAGGACCTGCAGAGCCAACTGCCACAGACCCAATCAGCATTGCTGTTGACTGGATCAGCATCAGTTTCTTCTCTGGACCAGCAGGGTTCTGTGGATCCTGAACAATACTTTACTATGTGTTTAACACATAGAGATGCAGTGTCTCTAGTTTCAAAATGATATGGCCCTTTAATACCCACACTTTTTCTATCAGTTTATATGTTTAACCAATTTTTCATATAGTGGTTTGTACTATTAGTCTTTTTCAATATTTATTTTTTATCTGAAGTGCATAAGTTTTATTTTTATATTCTATTATCATTATATTGCAACATTAGAATTTGGTTTGTCTATTGGTATTGCCCATTTTTTGTTTTTTAATGCTTAATCCTATATCTACACATTAATCCAAGCGTTCACATTTCAGCCTGATGTGTTTTGGGCAAGAAACGCGTTGTTCTTGTGCACATACAACACTTTCATTTGTAATGCATAATTCAGTATAATCCTTGTTCTTGTTTCTTGATTATTTGAGATATTTGGGTCTGTAGAAATATTAGCAGTGCATATGGCAGTCAGCTGGGATGCTGTGAGAGACCAGTGTTCTTGCAGGAGGTGTTTTCTAGATAAACACATTTAGATGTGGACAAAAAAAACACAGAACATTCTTTATTTGTTGCATTTGTCAATAAATGAGAAACAAATGGTGCTTTAATAATAAAAAAACAACAAACAAATGAATGCAACACAAATTTATGTGATTCCTTCATGCAGGGAAAATCATTACTCTAAAGAAAGCATGGATGTCCAGCTCACGGCCCATGGGATCTGCATTAGGTTTTGTGGCCCCTGGGAAAACGTAGAACTATGAATGTGTGCCATAGTTTATGTGTCCTCAGGAAAAATAAAAAATAAACAATTAAGCTTTGGGGACTTGAGTTGACAACCTAGAACATATATTTGTATGTTTTATAGCCATAGATTTCTATACGGCCCTTTAGGCTTCTTAGGTATTTATTTGCCCTTAAGGCTTCTAAAAAATCGATCTGCTGCCCCAAGTGTGTGGAAGTTGGATATCACTTCTCTAAATAAAAGGCTTTTATGTAGGTACGATCGCTTCACATTTGCATTATTCAATAATAATACAGCAACAGCTTTTTGAGTTGGTTGATTCCTGTGTCAGCCAATAAGTATGTAAGCTTCATTTAATTCTTGGCCAATCCTGACCATCCCCCACCTCTGCTGCCCTTAAGCAGTTCCCCATAGGAAACAGATTTTCTTTAACTAACAAATTGCAAACAGCCCCATGAACGAATATCAGACTAAATGTCAACCCATCCAAAACAAATTGTCTTTGTGGCCAGTGTCAGTGCTATACTGATGTTTATATTTCATTCTGTGAAAAGTAATACACAATGCTCAATAATTTGTTTTACTGTTATCATTTGTTGCTGTGATGATTTGGCTAGATCAAAAAAGGGCTGTTATGGTTGGGCCCTGAAGCTTTCGCTGCCTGATAAATGGGGCCTTAAAAAGGAGATACCTTGTGCCTTTGAAGATTTGTGAATAATGTTTTTCTTTTCTTTTCATTCTATATATTTATACATATATATATACACAATATATATATATATATATATATATATATATATATATATATATATATATATATATATATATATATATATATAGGGAGATATATATATATATATTGCCATATACATATATATGTATATTTATATATATATATATATATATATATATAACCAAATCAGTTAGAAAAGAGCTCTAACAATTCTAAAAGAGCTAAAGCGGATTACTGGCCGCACCAATACAACCCTACAGTATACATGGAAATGACATCCTAGACAGGTGTGCTGAACATATATATTTTAATAAAAACATAGCCAAAAAAGGTACATGCTGAGAATAGTAGCAATAATCAAGTTACAAAATACAAGTTGCAGGTGTAGTGCACTACTGATATCTGTGAGCTAGCATTGGCAAGGTTTAATGTCGACTCATGAGAAAGTCCATCCCTAATGCCGGGCACTTGAGTGTTAAGAACACGCTCCGGTTATAGTTTAGACAGAATACCGTCCTTGATATCTCATTGGTGTATATTTGATCCGGTACCGGATTTGAGATAATAGTATGAGAGTCCAAGAGTGGTAATTTCTCAGTTGAAAACTTAATCCCATGTACAAGTGACACATCAAACTTCAGACTTTCAGAGTGCAAGACTTATTACTGCATGGCTTACCTTCGCTCTCTTCACACACTCTACGGTATTACCTGACAGGATCTCATCCGTGGTGTGACTCACAGCGATGTATTCCGCCTATGCAGCTCTTCACTTGCTCAGGTATTCGAACTTGATATCGCCAAATTCACAGCAAATCCACCATGCTGGCGTCCTCCACACTGTGTCTTGTTCCAAACATTACGCGTTTCGCCCCTCCCCCTTTGCGGGCTGAACTCAGGGCTTCATCAGATGTGTCTGATTAGACACCACAACAAACTTTATAACACTAGTGCAGATACAAAGTTACACCCCCTTCATGAATTTTAAAGGGGATGTATTATGCATGTAAATTTCAATGGCTACAATTAAATACTTAGATACATTTTATATACAACTAGACTATACAATATAGCATATTACAATTTCCAAATTTTTGGAAGTTGCTTGTTACATAATGATGTACAGCATTAAGCTACAGCTTTAATTTTACACTGAAAAATACTTATGTGAACATATCAAAATGCTCACTTCTAAGCACACATCTATTTTAACAGTGTATTATGTAGTAAGGAATATTTACAGAAAACAAGAAAATTCAATTTTTTCATTCAAACCAAGGGGAGAGAGGGTGTTAAAGTGAAAGTAAAGTTAGGTGGTCTGCTATACCCAGTTACATAGTTTAGTTAAAAATAATAGGAGTTTAATTCATCGTTTTTTTTTAAGTTTGATCTAAATACCTTTTTCGCAGGAAATAAAGTGCAATTTTTCTGAATTTCAAATCAGCCCGTTTTTCTATAGCCAGTTTACTTCCTGGTCACGTTTTTTTTCCTTCCAATTGAATTTCTGGCCGATCGGCGGCCGTGAAGCTACGTCATCAGACAGTCTAATCAATTGCGCATGCGGCAAAGCTAGTGTACCTAGGATTATGTCGGAGGCTCGTTCCCGATTCGCGCATGCACTTAGCTTTCTATCTGAAGACCGGGTGATAAGAAGAAAATCGCATGCACATTGCAGTCATGATAGACTATTTGCGCATGCGCAATGCGTTCTGTGCTCGTGAACGCACATTTCTGCTACGTATAGAGCGGGTGGGACCGCTCTATATGTAAAGGCACCAATAGATAAGAAGTAAAGGTTGGGCGGCGCAAGGATGGTCACGGTATAAAAAATATAAATAAAATAATAAAGTCACATTAGTAATATAAAAAAAAAATACATAGCGATCTCAATATATTATTATTATAGAATACATCTATGTGTTGCAGACCAGACAAATTTACTTTCACTTTAAGTCTGTACATCCAGCGTGACTCATGCTGGAGCAATAGTTGGTCAATATTACCTCCTCTCCTCCTTGGCTTGATATGCTCAATACCCAGTACTCTAAGGAGAGAAAAATCAGAATTATACATTTTTTGGAAATGTCTGGCAACTGGACTGTCCGACTCTTTGTCCTTAATGCTATCTCTGTGTTCCCTCACCCTTTCTTTTAGCTCTCGTGTCGTTTTCCCAATATAGAATTTGGGGCACGAACAGTGTAACATATAGATTACATTTGTGGTGTTGCAGACTATTCTTTCATTTATGTGGTAAGACCTTTCAGAATATTCAGTGCAGAAATTTGAGGCTTTAACAATGTACTTGCAGTACACACATCTGCCACAAGGTTCGCAACCCTTCCTGGTTTGTGCCTGTGTTAGCCAATTTTTTGGGGTATCTCTTTGGAATTCACTATGGACTAGTTTATCTTTAATGCTGGGTGCTCTTTTGGCTGTAAGCAGTGGGTACTCAGAAATATATTAAGCAACTGAACTGTAATTTGACAAAATGTGCCAATGTTTATTAAGGATGTTGCGCAATTTATTCCAATGGGAATTATATTTAGTTATTAGCCGAATTTCAGTCTCTTCCTAAGGCAATTCAGTTGCTCTATATATTAATTCATTTCTGGGTTTCTGCCTAGCCCTAAGCCATCCTTTCCTTACTTGATTTTTAGAGTATCCTCTCTGAAGAAACCTCTGAGCCATCTCACCGGCCTGCTTTTCAAAATCTGGTTCAGTGGAACAGCATCTCTTGAGCCTCAAGAACTGTCCCACTGGAATACCATTTTTTAATGCTTCCGGGTGATGACTAGAGCCATGTAATAGATTATTAGTTGCTGTTTCTTTTCGAAACACTTTACTTTTTAATAATCCATTTTCTATAGTCAGTTTGAGATCCAAAAAGGTAGTTTCCTTATTACTTATTTGGTGAGTTAAGAACAAATTTCTATTGTTTTTGTTCAATATCTCAACAAACTTATTGGTCGAAACTTCATCCCCTTTCCACAAGACCAGGATGTCATCCACATAGCGCAGCCATAGGGCGACGTGAGCCTCCACCCATATATCTAATTCCTGGAAGACATCAACTGCCTCCCAGACACCCAGATGGAGACAGGCATAGGTGGGGGCGCACGCCGCACCCATGGCTGTGCCTCTTAACTGTCTATAAAATTTGCCATCAAACATAAATATGTTATTAGTTAACACAAATTCCAACAGTTTGAGTACTAAGGTAGTGTTGTCACTGTACTCTTCTCCACGTAGTTTAAGGAAATATTCGGCTGCTTCCAAGCCTACCTTATGTGGAATAGAAGAGTACAGTGACTCCACATCAAGAGTAAGCAGGAGCATATCTGGCTCCATTTTAATCTTATCCAATTTTCTTAAAACATCCCTCGTGTCTTGCACATAGGAGGACAATTCAGTTAAGAAGGGACGTAGAAAAAAAAATCTACATATCTACTTATCCCCTCTGTGGGTCCCCCAATGCCCGACACTATGGGGTGTCCCGGTGGATGTGTGATGCTTTTGTGCACTTTGGGGATGCAGTAAAAAGTAGGTGCTACTGGGTGAGTGGAATTTAGAAATTCAAATTCTTTTTTAGTTATTAGTCCTGACTCTTTTGCTTGCCTCAGAATGATGAATAAATCATCACAAGATTTTTCATAGATTTGTCTAGTGACAGCCTCATATTGTTCTCTTATACCCAGCTGTCTCAAGATTTCTTTCACATAGTCAGCCTGGTTAAGGATGACAATATTGCCACCCTTATCGGATGGTTTAATCTGAATTTCTTTTTTACTCATCAATTCTTTTAGAGCTCTTCTCTCTTTTTTACTTAAATTATCGCTCACTATACCTGATACTCCTATATCACCTACATCTCTTTCCACACATTTAACAAAAGTATGGACACTAGGGGATAAGGATAGTTGGGGCATAAATTTGGACGTAGGGTTAAAAATTGATTTTTTGGGGTAAGTGGTACCCATATCGGTCTCCTCCTGTTCATCTAATAAGGATACTAAATTCACATAAGTATTTTTCAGTGTAAAATTAAAGCTGTAGCTTAATGCTGTACATCATTATGTAACAAGCAACTTCCAAAAATTTGGAAATTGTAATATGCTATATTGTATAGTCTAGTTGTATATAAAATGTATCTAAGTATTTAATTGTAGCCATTGAAATTTACATGCATAATACATCCCCTTTAAAATTCATGAAGGGGGTGTAACTTTGTATCTGCACTAGTGTTATAAAGTTTGTTGTGGTGTCTAATCAGACACATCTGATGAAGCCCTGAGTTCAGCCCGCAAAGGGGGAGGGGCGAAACGCGTAATGTTTGGAACAAGACACAGTGTGGAGGACGCCAGCATGGTGGATTTGCTGTGAATTTGGCGATATCAAGTTCGAATACCTGAGCAAGTGAAGAGCTGCATAGGCGGAATACATCGCTGTGAGTCACACCACGGATGAGATCCTGTCAGGTAATACCGTAGAGTGTGTGAAGAGAGCGAAGGTAAGCCATGCAGTAATAAGTCTTGCACTCTGAAAGTCTGAAGTTTGATGTGTCACTTGTACATGGGATTAAGTTTTCAACTGAGAAATTACCACTATTGGACTCTCATACTATTATCTCAAATCCGGTACCGGATCAAATATACACCAATGAGATATCAAGGACGGTATTCTGTCTAAACTATAACCGGAGCGTGTTCTTAACACTCAAGTGCCCGGCATTAGGGATGGACTTTCTCATGAGTCGACATTAAACCTTGCCAATGCTAGCTCACAGATATCAGTAGTGCACTACACCTGCAACTTGTATTTTGTAACTTGATTATTGCTACTATTCTCAGCATGTACCTTTTTTGGCTATGTTTTTATTAAAATATATATGTTCAGCACACCTGTCTAGGATGTCATTTCCATGTATACTGTAGGGTTGTATTGGTGCGGCCAGTAATCCGCTTTAGCTCTTTTAGAATTGTTAGAGCTCTTTTCTAACTGATTTGGTTATATACATTTAGGATTGTCAGCACAATACGCTTTACCCTTACAATCTATCTGTGTGCACCCTATCCCTAGTATAACTATATATATATATATATATATATATATATATATAATATACTGAATTATTAGGGAGTAGGATAATATAGTATTATACAATTTATGCGTGGGTGCAGACCCTGTTACACACATAGATTCACTATAACAATAGAAAGAAACATGAAGAGGACACAGAAGTGCCCTCTCAAATGAAAGACAGGGATTTCAGCACTCCAAAAATAACTATTTATAAGAAATTTAAATAGATTTCTGAGACTGTATATTTAATATTTTAGAGATCGGTGCTCTCCGCTGCAGCGTGAACTAGTCAACGGCCGGGTCCCCTAAATCAAACCACACACGTAGAGATAATTAATAAATTTTATTATAAGTGCAAATAAATTTAAATTTAAAGTGTTTCAAATGTTAAAATAGAAACATAGAAAAAGCTGGCCAGCTCACAACAGTTACTCACGATGCAGGTTATTAACCTTAGATAGAGGCAATAAAAGTTATTAAGCAACACCCCTACCAGTGGGTAGCCCTGTGATTACACAGGAATCTGCTACCATGGATAGAAATGGGGATCCATGCAAAATAACTAAAGAACATCAGAATAGTATTGGCAACACCTCTGTCAGAGGATAACCCAAACTAATTTGGAAATTTGTTATCATGAGAAAACACCTGAGGATCTATGCCTAATACTTAAGATAGTACATGTGAAAAATCAGTTGCATGTTAAACCTTTTACACTTTCGTATTAATAAACAACACCCCTACCAGAGGCTAGACCAATATAATAATAATAAAAAAAAGGTACCAGGTACCATGGTAAAACTTTGGGGATCTATGTTTATAGAATACTAGTTGTGTAATCACAGCAAATATGAACCATTTACATCATATATATCAGGCAGGCAAAGATAGACATTTGAACTCTTATTATAGAGAGTTACTCATTTCCCATTGTAACATACAGGGAGTGCAGAATTATTAGGCAAATGAGTATTTTGACCACATCATCCTCTTTATGCATGTTGTCTTACTCCAAGCTGTATAGGCTCGAAATCCTACTACCAATTAAGCATATTAGGTGATGTGCATCTCTGTAATGAGAAGGGGTGTGGTCTAATGACATCAACACCCTATATCAGGTGTGCATAATTATTAGGCAACTTCCTTTCCTTTGGCAAAATGGGTCAAAAGAAGGACTTGACAGGCTCAGAAAAGTCAAAAATAGTGAGATATCTTGCAGAGGGATGCAGCACTCTTAAAATTGCAAAGCTTCTGAAGCGTGATCATCGAACAATCAAGTGTTTCATTCAAAATAGTCAACAGGGTCGCAAGAAGCGTGTGGAAAAACCAAGGCGCAAAATAACTGCCCATGAACTGAGAAAAGTCAAGCGTGCAGCTGCCAAGATGCCACTTGCCACCAGTTTGGCCATATTTCAGAGCTGCAACATCACTGGAGTGCCCAAAAGCACAAGGTGTGCAATACTCAGAGACATGGCCAAAGTAAGAAAGGCTGAAAAACGACCACCACTGAACAAGACACACAAGCTGAAACGTCAAGACTGAGCCAAGAAATATCTCAAGACTGATTTTTCTAAGGTTTTATGGACTGATGAAATGAGAGTGAGTCTTGATGGGCCAGATGGATGGGCCCGTGGCTGGATTGGTAAAGGGCAGAGAGCTCCAGTCCGCCAGCAAGGTGGAGGTGGAGTACTGGTTTGGGCTGGTATCATCAAAGATGAGCTTGTGGGGCCTTTTCGGGTTGAGGATGGAGTCAAGCTCAACCCCCAGTCCTACTGCCAGTTTCTGGAAGACACCTTCTTCAAGCAGTGGTACAGGAAGAAGTCTGCATCCTTCAAGAAAAACATGATTTTCATGCAGGACAATGCTCCATTACACGCGTCCACGTACTCCACAGCGTGGCTGGCAAGAAACGGTATAAAAGAAGAAAATCTAATGACATGGCCTCCTTGTTCACCTGATCTGAACCCCATTGAGAACCTGTGGTCCATCATCAAATGTGAGATTTACAAGGAGGGAAAACAGTACACCTCTCTGAACAGTGTCTGGGAGGCTGTGGTTGCTGCTGCACGCAATGTTGATGGTGAACAGATCAAAACACTGACAGAATCCATGGATGGCAGGCTTTTGAGTGTCCTTGCAAAGAAAGCTGGCTATATTGGTCAGTGATTTGTTTTTGTTTTGTTTTTGAATGTCAGAAATGTATATTTGTGAATGTTGAGATGTTATATTGGTTTCACTGGTAAAAATAAATAATTGAAATGGGTATATATTTGTTTTTTGTTAAGTTGCCTAATAATTATGCACAGTAATAGTCACCTGCACACACAGATATCCCCCTAAAATAGCTATAACTAAAAACAAACTAAAAACTACTTCCAAAACTATTCAGCTTTGATATTAATGAGTTTTTTGGGTTCATTGAGAACATGGTTGTTGTTCAATAATAAAATGAATCCTCAAAAATACAACTTGCCTAATAATTCTGCACTCCCTGTATATTGAAACTGTTGCAAATAGAGTTCATTCTATTTCTTTATTTCCCAGAAGATGCATTCCATTTGAAAAATACTTAGACTCAATAGTCCAGAGATACATTACACATAACTTCTGGGAGACGGAATCCTTCTCCGTTATGTCCTCTTTAAAGTGACTTGGTCCGGGTATAGAGCCTGCTTCTTATTGCGGTTCCAAACCTGTGTTTGCAACTTGCACGGTTCCAAAACTGTGTTTGCAACTTGCATCGAGCAACAAATTAGGACCTGGTTCCCAGCTGTGCAGAATGACGTCACACGCCAACGGCCGTTTCACCCCCACGTGACTCAAACGTCATTGGGGCTTCCTCAGGGCGTATACTTCAAAGTCCCATACTTGTTCTATTTAAGCTCAGCCCTTATCTTGGATTGGTGAAATTATTTGAGGTATTGACACAACATGTATTTATATGCTGTTCACAACAAAAGAAAGATAAATGAAATAAAACAAAGAAAATACAATGTCTCAATTCGCACATAAGCAATGGATTTAGTCAATTCTAATAATATATCCACAGCGCTTGTTTTAAATTTATACAGATGATGTTTGCACTTAATTACATCTATAGGCTTTTTTATCCACTTCCAGCATAGCGAATACAGGCAAGAACGAGCACCAGAAAAACATAGCCCCCATATTGGTTATTAGAAATATACTTTCTAAGAAAGAAATGTATATTTAAAAATGATTACCTATTGATATTACTATTGGGGTTTAGAGAAATATGAACTTTTCAAAAAATACTAGAGAAAAGGGGCAAAATCCAATTTTTCATTCAATCCTTTTGGTGACAGGGTTTTTAATCTGTATATCCAAGCCACTTCTTTTCTAAGAAGCAGATTGTCTATATCATAAGTCCACCTCTACCATAAAGAGAGCATTTCTCAATGCCTATTACTTTAAGGTCATCTATAGAGCAATTATGGCATAATTTAAAATGTAGAGCTATATTGCTATTAATAATTCCTTTCTTTGCATTAGCAATATCATTACGGTGTTCAGTGATTCTGTCTTTCAGAATTCTCTTAGTTTTACCTGTGTAATATAGAGGGCACGGACAGTACAGTAGATATATGACATTATCAGATTTACAATTTATACATTTTCTGATTTCATTTATCTTATCACCAGTACCAAACTGTCTGGTTTTTACAACGAACCTACAAAACACGCAGTTACCACATTGGAAACAACCTTGTAATTTTTGTCGTTTTTCTAACCAATTTTGTGCTTTTGGGTTGCGTGTAAAGTCACTTTTAACCAATCTATCTTTTAAATTGGGAGCCCTACGGGCTACTAAGGATGGAAAATCACCCACTACACTTTTAACATTTTCATCTGAGAGTAAAAATTGCCATTTGCTTTTTAGGATCTTTCTGACTTGATTCCAATGTCCATTATATTCAGTAATGAACCTTACCCTATTATCTGTTTTTTTCTCCTTTTTCTTCCACAAAATGGAATCTCTATCAATTATTACGATTAGAATATCCTCTTACTTTAAACCGGTTTGCCATTTCTTTTGCATGTGTCTTGTATTTAGTCCTACTGGAACAGTTCCTCCGAAGTCTGAGGAATTGTCCAGTAGGTATTCCTCTAATGAGGGATGGTGGGTGATGGCTGGAGGCCTGTAGTAGTGTGTTAGTTGCAGTATTTTATCTGTAGATTTCTGTAGTGAGCTTACTTCCTTCTTTTTTGATTATAATGTCCAAAAATGGTAATTTGGTTGTATTATATTCATAAGTAAGGAATATATTAAGATTAATAATATTATTATTATTATTCAAATTGGATACAAATTCTTTTAGGAGGGCCACAGAACCTTTCCACAATATGAATATGTCGTCCACATAGCGACGCCACATCAATACTGAGGAGTTTATTAATTCATTAAATTCTTCAAAGACGACAAGAAGCTCCCATAAGCTCCCATAAGCCTAGATATAGGCATGCATATGAGGGGGCACAAGTCGCCCCCATCGCTGTACCCCTTATTTGTCTGTAGAACTTGTTGAATTTAAAAACATTATTTTTCAAGATAAACTTTAAAAGATCAATTAGAAATTTACTGTGTTTATCAAACTGAATGCCTCTAGATTCAAGGAAATTTTGTGCTGCTGCAATTCCTAGGGAGTGAGGGATGGAGGAATAGAGAGCTTCCACGTCTAGTGATACTAATAAAGTATCCTCCTCCACTTCTATCACATCTAATTGTCTTAATAAATCGGTAGTGTCTTGTACAAATGTGGGCAAAGAAGAAACAAATGGTTTAAGATAGTTATCCACATAATTCCCAATATGTTTAGTGGCACTACCGATCCCCGAAATTATAGGACGCCCAGGGGGGTCTTGCATGTTTTTATGTAATTTTGGGATGCAGTAGAAAACCGGTATTTTAGGGAATTTTACATACAAATAGTTACATTCTTTTTTACTAATGACACCATCCTTTCTTGCTTTATTGAGTATATGTAATAGTTCACCTTGTATTTTATTAATGGGATTCTCTTGCACTAATTCGTACTGATCCTTATTGTTCAGTTGTTTTTTAACCTCCAATGCATAGTTTGACTCATTCATAATAACTAAGTTACCACCCTTGTCGGCCTGCTTTATGATAATACCAGGGGTATTCATAAGTTCTTGTAAGGCTTTTCTTTCCTGCCTAGATAGATTATCATCAATTATTTTATTGATCGGTAATTTCTCAATTTCTTTTTCAACTTCTTTAACAAAAAGATTGACCGCTGGTACTAGTGACAAAGGTGGCATATAGTTTGATTTTGGTCTAAATTTAGATGTTAGAGGGACAATGCTTTGTGCGCCATTAGTATTGGTTGTGGATTCTGCTACTGTATCAATAGAATACTCCTCTATTTCACCCTCTCTAATGAGATTTTCCAGAACCATGAGAGTATCTTTATCTTCCTCAATAATTTTAGTCTGTTCTGACTTGTCTAGATTTTTTATTTTATTTTTGGACATGACTTGGGATCGAACAATTTTTCTGGTTAACAAGTGTAAATCTTTTACTACTGTGAACTTGTCCAAACTTAATTGCTGGGCAAAATGAAAGGCCTTTTTTCAGTAAGCTAATATGTGCTTGATTTAACGGAAATTTGGACAGGTTTACTATTTGTATTTCATGTTCAATTATTGGGGTATCTAGTATCACCCTCGATAGTCCCTTCTCGTTCTCATCCTGGGTTCTGATGGACCCCGTCCCCCTCTTGTGATTACACAACTAGTATTCTATAAACATAGATCCCCAAAGTTTTACCATGGTAGCTGGTACCTTTTTTTTTTATTATTATATTGGTGCTAGCCTCTGGTAGGGGTGTTGTTTATTAATACGAGAGTGTAAAAGGTTTAACATGCAACTGATTTTTCACATGTACTATCTTTGCATAATTCTAAGTATTAGGCATAGATCCTCAGGTGTTTTCTCATGATAACAAATTTCCAAATTAGTTTGGGTTATCCTCTGAGAGAGGTGTTGCCAATACTATTCTGATGTTCTTTAGTTATTTTGCATGGATCCTCATTTCTATCCATGGTAGCAGATTCCTGTGTAATCACAGGGCTACCCACTGGTAGGGGTGTTGCTTAATAACTTTTATTGCCTCTATCTAAGGTTAATAACCTGCATCGTGAGTAACTGTTGTGAGCTGGCCAGCTTTTTCTATGTGTCTATTTTAACATTTGAAACACTTTAAATTTAAATTTATTTGCACTTATAATAAAATGTATTAATTATCTCTACATGTGTGGTTAGATTTAGGGGACCCGGCCGTTGACTAGTTCACGCTGCAGCGGAGAGCACCGATCTCTAAAATATTAAATATACAGTCTCAGAAATCTATTTAAATTTCTTATAAATAGTTATTTTTGGAGTGCTGAAATCCCTGTCTTTCATTGGAGAGGGCACTACTGTGTCCTCTTCGTGTTTTTTCTATTGTTATAGTGAATATATATATATATATATATATATATATATATACTGCCAGAAACAGCAGTTAAGAAGCAGCGGTCTAAAGACCACACTGTTGGATCAGGTCCGCCAGACCTTTGATAAATATCCCCCATATAGAGAGAGAGATATAGAGAGAGATATAGAGATTGAAGAAGTCGCTCACTTTTTCAAATCCATGTTTTGCATAAAATGTAATATGCGTTTTTTTTACGCTTTTTAGCACTTTCACGCTGCTCACCAAGAAGTTAAATAAAGGAACTGTGCTGCATTTAGAGTTGACTGGTTGCTTTTTGATCTTGACTTTATCAACCGCATTTCTCATTAATAGACAAACAAATAAAGAGCTAAAATCTAATTGGCTCCATTGGAAAGCGAGGTCAGTATTTCGGGCATGTGTGGCATATATTATTTTTTTGTAGATGTTACACAATGTAACAGATTACCAAGACCATTTTAATGATGCACAGATTAGACTCTTGCAACATTTCATAGTGGTATAATTAAGGTAAATAACAGACATTTGTAAGCAGAACATTGTTGTGCTAAAAAAAAATAATACAATAAAAATGTGAATCATGGTACTGATGTTTATACATACATAATTCTTTTCCTAAAACTAATTAACTAGAAATTCTGCAGCACAAGCCTCATTTCTATAGTTTCTACCTAATTATGCACATGCTCTGAGTATCATGGTCTCTTCACTGTGATAATTAGCAGAGGCGTAACTAGAAACCACAGGGCCCAGTTGCAAGAATCTAAGAAGGGCCCCCCCACCCCCCGAAAAAAAGTGAATTTTATACATATCTTTTTTTTTTTTACATTTAACAAAGATTACATGTCTGCAGAAGGAGGTGCCCTGTGCCCACAGTCTGTGAGATGGTCTGACCCCTATTACTGTATATAGTGACACTGTTTAACCCACCAGTTCTGTATATAGTGAGTCAGTGACACAGTCTGTAATCTGCCGGTGAGATGGTTGGCCTGACCCTACCCGCCCCAGTACTTTATAAAGTGACTACAGTAGTCTGTGACATGGTAATTAGCTGGTTCCACAAACATACACACACACACATACATAAATACACACACAGTCACACACATACATACACACATACATAAATAAACACACAGTCACACACATACATACACACATACATAAATACACACACAGTCACACACATACATACACACATACATACATACACACACAGTCACACACATACATACACACATACATAAATACACACACAGTCACACACATACATACACACATACATAAATACACACACAGTCACACACATACATACACACATACATACACACACAGCCACACACATACATACACACATACATAAATACACACACAGTCACACACATACATACACACATACATAAATACACACACAGTCACACACATACATACACACATACATAAATACACACACAGTCACACACATACATACATACATACATACATAAATACACACACAGTCACACACATACATACACACATACATAAATACACACACAGTCACACACATACATACACACATACATAAATACACACACAGTCACACACATACATACATACATACATAAATACACACACAGTCACACACATACATACACACATACATAAATACACACACAGTCACACACATACATACACACATACATACATACACACCAACTGGTAAAAGAGAAAACACTAACCCCTGTAGTCAGAGACACTAGTGAAGCATCATGTCACACTCACATGATATCAGTGCAGGCAGTGGCAGGTCAACGTTTTTTATTGTAAAAAAAAATTATTATTTTTTTTTAAGCTGGGCCCCCACCCTTGGGGGCCCAGTCGCAATTGCGACCTCTGCTCCCCTGTAGTTTTGCCCCTGATAATTAGGTAGAAACTATACAAATGAGGAACTGCCTCACCTACTAATCTGCTTAGGGTGTATCTAATGTGTTGTCTGCTGGGGTTTAAAATACACAGTGCAGCATTTTCCCTATGAAGAGGGTGTAACAACATGAGGTCACTCTATCACTCATAGCAGCAAGTTTAAGCACAAAGTAGTATTTAACTGATACAAAGGTGTAAATGACAGTTTCACTGACACTCCAGTACTTAGTGCCGGTTCCCTGCACAGCTGAGACGTCAAGCAGCACATCTACTACAAGCACTCCACCCACACAGAAGCCCATGAGCGGTACTGTACTTGTATACAGCCTGCGTGCAGATAATAGAATCAAATACAATTAATTTAAGTGAAAACATAATAATATATGTGTGTATACAATGCAAAAGGGTACCAGCACACACTCTACTAAACGTTCATCATCCGGGGGGGAACTTCAAATAAATCATATAGAAAGTAGGCAATGGGAAGGCACTCACCGTAGTAAAAGGATTCTTTATTCAAAAGTTAACGTTTTCGGGGTTGCCCCCGTCCTCAGACCAACAGAACAAACACACCACTCACCTATTTCAAAGGAAACCCATCACTGTGTCATTTCAATCAGCTGTGCCCTTGCACGTCTGTCAAACACCACAGCGCATGCGCAAACCCACTACGGAGCACAGCTGAGGACAAGCCTAACCGCTAACAAAACCATCACCATAGTAACATCATAGCACCACCGTGACATTTTTTACAATTAAAAATGATGATTTGGTGATGAAACCAATGGTCGTTGTTGTGATGAGGTTTTGTAAGGTTGGTTTTATAGTTTGTATTTAGTGTGATTGTTGGGTTTTCATTCTAGTGAAGTATGGGTTATGTTTGTGAGGTGTTTTGGTTGAGTTTGTGATGTGTTTTTACTTTAGGATGAGCGTGTGGTAGTTGTATATTAGAGGTGGGATATGAGTGTATGGATATGATTGGGGGTGGTACGGTGAGTGTAATATTGCATAAAGTCGGATTTGACATAGAAGATAAGTTGGTAGTAACTACCCTGGAAGAATACTCTATTGCCAATAATATAGAGTTGTGGGTATACAGGGTATTTGTGTAACGTTGGCATGTTTTATTTAAATTTAGATGGTTTATTATACATTGTGCAGTGTTAGGAATACGTGTGTTGTGGGGTGATTGATCAGTAACTGATACTGTTTGCTTAATGGTTGTAAGTGAGTTGCGATTGGATGGATAGGTATATTGTTTGTATAGGTATGTTAGCTAGTATGTTGGTTATATCTGACGGGTGTATGTTTACGCTCTTATGCGTTGTGTCTGGGGATAGGTTGGAAGTATGTAGGTCCTTGTTGTACATTAGTGTATTGGCTCTGAGAAGTTCCGTTACGGTTATTAATGCAGAGTATGGTGAAGCTGAGGGCGTGTGTTATACGCAATTGAGTGGGACCGCATTGTTGTTTGGTTGCTAGGCAACGCTTGGCTGGCTCCAGCACTATTATGTTCCTAGTTAGCATCTGACTCATTGCACACTGTTCTTTGTGTTTAAAGGTATTGCACCTATTGCTGGCATTAAGGATGGTAGTGTAGGTTTGGCGGCTATGTTTGTTTTTAATTGTAAAAAATGTCACGGTGGTGCTATGATGTTACTATGGTGATGGTTTTGTTAGCGGTTAGGCTTGTCCTCAGCTGTGCTCCGTAGTGGGTTTCCGCATACGCTGTGGTGCTTGACAGACGTGCAGGGCACAGCTGATTGAAATGACACAGTGATGGGTTTCCTTTTTAATAGGTGAGTGGTGTGTTTGTTCTGTTGGTCTGAGGACGGGGGCAACCCCGAAAATGTTAACTTTTGAATAAAGAATCCTTTTACTACGGTGAGTGCCTTCCCATTGCCTACTTTCTATATATATAGAGAGAGATACATGCGTTTAAGGTAAAGTATGGCAATGACAACAGTACTTAGCTGGGAAGCCTAGAGGAGAAAAAGGAAAGATATCTACTGAATTGTATAGAAAGAAAATCTCAGGAAACACGATTTTAAGAGTGGACTCATGTCACTCCAAACATTTAAAAACATGTATTCCAAAAGGCCAACTGATTATAATAAGGAGAATATGCACTGATATACAGAATTATGATAAACATTCCTTAGATCTAATCAATAGGCTAGAACACAGAGGTTATAAAAAAGAAACTCTGTATCAACTTAGACAAAAAGTTAGAGAAATGGATAGACATAAACTCTTACAAAATCGTAAAAGAGAAGGTAATGCCAAATCAATAAATGCAGATGATACAAAGTTCATTACTCAATATAGTAACCAATTTGGCAAAATTAAGAACATAATAAATAAAAATCTTGAAATCCTAACTCTTGACCAGGAATGTAAAACGATTGTAGAAAAAGGGATTAAGTTTATCCCAAAAAAAGCATCTACTATTGGGAGTAGGCTCATTAACTATGTCTATAAGTCAGAATGTAAAACCAAAGAGACATGGCTAGCTAGGAAAGGATTTTTTCGCTGTGGTCGACATTGCAATGTCTTTGCACACTGCAAAACAGGGGAGACCATAGTATCAAGAGCAAATAATTCTACATATAACATAAAGTATAGATTGGATTGTTGCTCACAATATGTTATTTATGTTATTACATGTGAGGTTTGTGTAAAACAATACACAGGCTCCGCTGACCGCTAGTAGAAACCTAAAAGATAGGATACAAGAGCATCTCATATCTATTGAAAAGGATCCCCCAAAACACCAGTTGCTAAACATTTTAACTTACATACAGAGAACAAAAAAGCATTAACCTTTCAAGCCATTGACTATATTCCATTGAACAAACGAGGAGGAAATAGATATAAAAAATTATTGGATGTTGAAGTCCAGTGGATTTTTAGGTTAGAAACCAAGGAACCTAAAGGTATTAATTTGAGATGGGATTTAGACCTTTACCAGGGAATGTAGAGATATTATTGGGTACAGAAGTTGTCTATTGGATATGGAAACTCTCTGTTTTTGTTTGTTTTCAAGTAAAGGTACATATAGGTATACGTACAGCAAAATGATCTTATTTCAAGATGTAACCTGTTTAAGACATATGATGTATATTGACATAGGTGTCTCTTCATTTACTACAGTTTGATTTATCGTCTGTTTTTTTCTTTTTTCACATCTTTTTTAATTGTGGTTTGATTATTAATTTTTGAACAAGTTTTTGTGGCTGCTATATAATAATTTGTAAGTGCTAGATATGCAAGTTATGTATCAGTTATTTCTATCTGAACAAGGTGTAAGAACAATTTCTCACAGCGAGGCTGTTAGTGTAGATTTCCTTTAATGAGAAAATAGGGTGTCTTTTAACATGCGCTATTGACAAATGAGGAATCGAATAAACTGAATTTTTTTTCTTTAGGTTTAATTGATCTCAGAGCACATATAGTGACACTCCTATAAACTAAACTTTGTGATTTTTTTGAAACATTGTTCTTATGAATTAGCCACTTAGTATTTACTGTATGTATAGATTGTGAATTGAATGTGTCTCTTTTTCTTCTTTTGTTTAAGAGTTTGTGCACAGGTTGCAATAATGTTTCATTTTCCTCTTTTGGGGAGGTTTGGCTGGCCTGTTGAGCTGCAATATTGCAGCTCTAAAGTCTCGCTATGTGGAATGGTAAATTAACATGCAATATTACTGCACCTGTTGCAACAAAAACAATACGTCAACTAGTTTGTGGGAGTGGCTATACTCAGTACGGGCTATTTTGTCCCTATGAGAACCATCCCACAACTATCTTTGAGAAAGCGCCAACCGGCGTGAAACGCGTCAGATGACGTCATCGCTGCCCTTGTCTTTCGAATTGTCTGTGAGTTAGAGCGTTCAAGCTCAGTTTCTGTTTGGACTTTTCAATGTGTATTTAATAAAATTGTTCGATTGAATTTTATCAAGGTGCTTTGTGCATAGTGTTTCAACTCAGCCTCTAACATATCGATATGGAATGTCACTTTATTAAAACAAACTACTAAGCTGTGTGGAAGTTCTTCTCTTCCTTTTCTACTTTTATATATATATCCCTATTACTTTTGCTTCAGGTACTTTATTTTCTGTTTTACCATACACATGTAAGCCTGCATTACACTTGAAACCATCTGATTTTGATTTTATTGTTGTTTCCATAATGTCTGTTTGTGAGATTTACAGGGCCATTATAGTTAAAAAATTGCACTCTCACTCACCAAGATTACAAGTTTTGCGGTATGATGCGGTACGGCTATACCGCTGAAAAATTGGCCATTGCACGTGGAATGACAGGTCTCCCGTATTACAAGTCGCTGCGGTATAGCTATAACACAAGCGTTTTAGCCTGTAACGCAATAATCCATTCCGCACTCTGAAAAAAATTACGTTTGAGTGCGGGATTTCAATACCGCTGTATTACAGGTTGTGCGGTCCGGCTAAAATGCTAGCGTTATAGCCTATACCGCCCTGATCCATACCGCGATCTGAGATCAGTAGTTATGGATTTTGCAAAACAAAAATGTTTCACAAAACTCATAACTAAAATGTTACAAAGTACACTAACACTGATAAACTACCTATTAACTCCTAAACCACCACCCTCCCAACTATATAAAGCTATTAACCCCTAAACCGCCAGCCCCCCACATCGCTACTTAGAAAATAAATGTATTAACCCCTAAACCGCCGGCCCCCCACATTTCTACTATAAAAAAAAATGTATTAACCCCTAAACTGCCGGCACCCCACATTGCAACTACTAACCTAAACCTATTAACCCCTAAACCACCAGCCCCCCACATCACAAAAGACTAAATTAAACTATTAACCCCTAAACCTAAAACCCCCTAACTTTAAATTAAAATTACAATATAACTATCTTAAAATAAATAAAAACTTACCTATGAAATAACAAAAACTAAGATTAAACTAAAATTTAACCTAACATAAATATTTTAATAAAATAAAATAAACTACAATTAAAATAACCTAAATTTACAAGATTAAAAAAACCTAACACTACAAGAAAAAAATAAAAAAAAATTACAAATTAAAATAAACCTTACACTACGAAAAAAAAAAAAAAAAAATCTAACATTATCAAAAAAACAAACGGTAAAATTATGAAAAATAAGATTACAAAAAATAATAAACTAAATTATCCAACATAATAAAATTACACCTAATCTAATAGCCCTATAAAAACAAAAACAAAGCCTCCCCCAAATAAAAACACCTCCTAACCTAACAATAACCTACCAATAGCCCTTAAAAGGTCCTTTTGTAGGGCATTGCCCTAAGTTAAACAGCTCTTTTTCCTAAAAATTAAAGTCCCCCTAACAGTAAACCCCCCAAAATAAAAAAAACTAAGGTACCCATTGCCCCAAATGGGCATTTGTATGGGCATTGCCCTTAAAAGTGCATTAAGCTCTATTTCAATCAGCTATTTTACTGCCCATCCCTAATCTTAAAAAAAAAACACCCCAAAAAATAACAAAAAAATAACACTAACCCCAGAAAATCTGCTGCATCCAGGCGGCGAAAAAACTTCCTCCAGGCGGGGCCGTCTTCATCTATCTCAAGGGCATCTTCTTTTCTCATCCTGTGGCGTGGAGCTGTGGCAGCGCAGAGCTGAGAAGAACCGGCGACCGCGAAGCCATCGAGCATGGAGGATCCTCTTCATGCAATTGTCCACCACACACTGAAGCTTGAATGCAAGGTACCCCTTTTATATTGGGGTACCATTGCATTCCTATTGGCTGAAAAATTTAAATCAGCCAATAGGATGAGAGCTGCCTAAATCCTATTGGCTGATTTGAACAGCCAATAGGATTTAAGCAGTTTGCTTTTTTTGGGGGGGGGCGGGGTTAAGATTAGGGATGGCAGTAAAAGAGCTGATTGAAAAAGAGCTGAATGCACTTTTAAGGGCAATGCCCATACAAATGCCCCTTTAGGGTCAATGGGTAGCTTAGGTTTTTTTTTTAGACTTAGGTTTTTTTTTTATTTTGGGGTGTTGGTTGGGTGTTAGGGGGACTTTGTAATTTTTAGGTAAAAGAGCTGTTTAACTTACGGCAATGCCCTACAAAAGGCCCTTTTAAGGGCTATTGGTAGTTTATTGTTAGATTAGGGGGTGGTTTTATTTTGGGGGGGCTTTATTGTTTTTATAGGGCTATTAGATTAGGTGTAATATTTAGTTTATAATTTTTTGTAATCTTAGTGTTTTTTTATTTTTCGTAATTTTAGTGTTTGTTTTTTGGTAATGTAAGATATTTTTTTTAAAAATAAGTTTTTTTTTAATCTTGTAAGTTTAGATTTTTTTAATTGTAGTTTATTTTATTTTATTAATATATTTATGTTAGGTTAATTTTAAGTTTAATCTTATTTTTTTTATTTCACAGGTAAGTTTTTATTTATTTTAAGATAGTTATATTGTAATTTTAATTTAAAGTTAGTTTTTTTAGGTTTAGGGGTTAATATATTTATTTTCATAGTAGCGATGTGCTGGGGGCGGTGGTTTAGGGGTTAATAGGTTTAGTTTATTAGTTGCGATGTGGGGGGCTGGAGGTTTAGGGGTCAATGAGTTTATTTAGTGTTGGTGATGCCGGGGGTGGCAGTTTAGGGGTTAATATGTTTTAGTGTCGGGGATGGTGGTTTACAGGTTAATAACGTTAATGAGTGTTGGCGATGTCGGAGGGCGGCGGATTAGCGATATTTAGACTAGGGGTTTATGTTAGGGTGTTTTAACTTAAATTTCTTTTCCCCATAGACATCAATGGGGTTGCTTTACGGCGATTGCCATTCCGCGATCGCAAGTGTTAGGTTTTTTACACTTTCTCCACATTAAAGTCTATCGGGGAAAGCGTGCACGTCAGGCCTTGGGTTTTGTTCGGTTTGGAGCTTAACACACCATACCACACAACACAAGAAGTATTTTCAGTAACTTGTAATGGCAGCGCTCATTTTTTTTGCATTATTTACACACCCGGTTTAGCGCAAAACTTGTAATCTTGGTGACTGTGAGGAATATCAGCATCACAAAAAACCTGTTTAAACTTTTCCTGACAAAGCAATTAAAGGGACAGTATGCACCAATTTTCATATAACTGCATGCAGTAGACACTACTATAAAAAAGAATATGCACAGATACTGATATAAAAATCCAGTATAAAACCTTTTAAGAACTAGTTAGAAGCTCCCAGTTTAGCACTGTTGATGACGTTAGGCTGAGGCACACATTGAAAGGGGCTGAGATAGCGGTAAGAGAAGCCACTCCCCCATATCTTGCATATGAAAAGACCCTTTACACAAACAGGATGAAGCAGAAATCTGTAGACTTGAGTCTACATCTAATACTGAAAATCAACACAAGGTTATTAAAAAATAAGCAAAACTATACATTGTTACACTCCAAAATGGGCTATATAAATGAATAATCTACAAAACATTTATACAAAGAAAAATCTAGTGTCCAATGTCCTTATAATACAGAAAAATGGCACCCACTATGCAAAAAAGAACCAACCTCTGCAGCTTTGAAATAGCAAGAGACACAAGTGCAGGCGAGATTCTTCACATTGACAATGAAGATTTTATGAATTGCACTTGCTTGGTTTTTGTTTAGGTGACATCCCCTGAGATATATACTGCACATTTACTGTTACCACATTTCAAGTGTGTTTTTAGCCATAAGTTTTGGACCCTGCAGATGCTAATAACAATTAAGTATCAATGAAGAGTTAAGAGTTGATAAGAGTTAAGTATCAATGAACTTCATACATGATCTTGTCTTTATAACAAGGTTCCTCCGCAAACTCAGGAGCTCTATGAGTCTCGCCCATTGATTTACTATTATATTAGTAGGTTTATTTTAATCAGCTATTTTTGCAACAGTTCCTTCAGTGCCTAGACAAAAGGCTTCCTATAGAATGATATGATTTAGACTCCTTAATTAGTCATATGGACATAGGTTAACTACTGGATGCTAGTAATTTAGTACTCAGGAAGCTAGTTTAATTAGGTATGAAGCTTGCATGCCTACGTGTAAACTGTCACAGGGGAAGATGGGAAAGTAACCTGCTATATAGAATGTACTCACAAACTGTTAAATGATTGCAAAATCTAGAATTATAATAATCTCTCTATTATTCATAGAACGTTACTTGATGTTGCAGAGCCTGTCGTAGATTAACTATCTAAAACATCCAAAACATCCTTAATCATTTTGGTAATGGCAGGAACCTATTTGCATAACGCTGTAGATTTATTAGCATTCCTAGTGAATAACAGCCTGTTCGTTTCCTGTTCTGTAATTATCTGTTTCATCCATAAAGTAAAGGGACATTTTACTTAAAATATTGCTATCTTGTATATAAAAAAAAAGCACAGACATGAAACCCACAATTTTTTCTATCATGATTCAGAGAGATCGTAGAATTTTAAACAGCTTTTCCAATTGACTTCTATTTTGTAGTTTGCTTGATGATTCTCTTGGTATCATTTGTTGAAGGATCGGTAATGCACTACTGAGAGCTACTAGCTGAAAGCCAATGACAAGAGGCATATCTGTGCAGCCACCAATCAACAGCGTCTGAGTCTACCTAGGTATACCTTGAAAAAAAGATACAAAAAGAATTAAACAAATGAGATAATAGAAATAAATCGTCCATAACCCTGTTCCTGCTAGTCAAGGATCCATCCACCCACAACCTCTTACAGGTAGGGATGCAACTTTTGAAAAATGACAAATTTTAACACATTTGTTAGTTCATTTCGAATTTCAAATGTTTGCACAACATTCTTACATTTGTTTAATGTAATAGTATTTCTAATGCTCTCTTTAAATGTAATATTCGAATTATACAATATTCGAAACAGAACATTTGTATCTATTATGTATCACTTTACTAAATTCACTACCACATGAAATATTGAACTTATGAATAGTATTTGTTTAATCAAATATTACATTTGAATAATGTGAATATATCTATAATGTGAATATTCTATCTAATTAAGAATATTCGAAAACTAAAGTAACATTTGAAACCTGGACATACCAATTGTATACCAAATTTGAATGGATTATCATCCTTATCAACATTCGATTCTCCAAAACAAATGTCCACAGGACTATTCACTCTACCAAGCGAATGTACTTTCTGCACATTTGCCCATCCCCAACTTACAGGCTATGGGGCCGATTTATCAAGGGCCTGAAGGCTCGCTGGAAACAGCAGTTATGAAGCTGGTCCACCTGCTCTGAGGCTGTGGACATCAATCCACCCGATCCTATACGATCGGGCTGATTGACACCCCCTGCTAGCGGCCGATTGGCCGCAAATCTGCAGGAGGCATCATTGCACAAGCAGTTCACCAGAACTGCTTGTGCAATGTTAAATACCCACAGCGTATGCTATCAGCATTCATTGATGTCTGTCGGACATGATACGCTACAGCGGATCATGTCGGACAGACATTGATAATTTGGCCCCTATGTTTCTACCTCTGTTGGGTGAACAGACTGTACTTTAACCCTTTGTACTGATGGGGAGTCAAGCTGCAATGCTAATCAGAATATGCCCCTGTATACCATTATAGTTCCTAGAGAGAATTTAGGTTA
The DNA here is from genome assembly GCF_027579735.1 of Bombina bombina. Lineage (NCBI taxonomy): Eukaryota > Metazoa > Chordata > Amphibia > Anura > Bombinatoridae > Bombina > Bombina bombina. Next base: position 62,951,565 of record NC_069502.1, on the reverse strand, counting down.
AATAGTGATAGGGAGTTTTTTGCTGAGTTTAATGTTCTTTTAATGTCTAACTTCTTCCTGCTGCCAACATAACCAATACTACAGTATTATTAGTAAGAAACACAAGTACTATTAAGAGCAGAAACCTGAACACAAATTATTATGAAATTACTTAAGTGGGACAGTAAACACCTTGTAATAACAATACATTTCTGTTGTGTTGCTGTAGAATAACATATCAGAAAAGTCTTATTGTTTTTAAAACAAATTCAGATTTTACTGCAATTACTTTTTATTGGGTCCACTCACCAATTGTCTTATTTGGAGGAGCCAATCTGGACTTTAGTCCACAGACAACAAAGCTAACCAAAGTTATAATGTAAGTATAGAGCAGGCCTTGACTGAACATTGGGCATACCGGGCAGTAGCTCCACCCACCTATTACCCACACACCACTTACATGGACCTGCCCACTAAATGCTGTAGCTCTTTTCCCTCCAAAAGTTTACTGCAGCTTAGCCAGGAACAGCAGTGCCATGAAGTGGCCCTTTTTCTCCGGGCCAGCCCTACATATCCCGCACTATCTGCTACTTCTTTCCTCCCCAGCCACAATTCTCAAGTTACCCAGGGCCATCATCAGCAGAGCACTTAGTCTTAACTCAGGAGCAGGCATGGGTGGTGGCCTATTTTGCTGAGAAGGCTATCCCTCTGCAAGCCATCTAACAACTGGCGACCCCCTCACAGAACTGTGTGTACTCTAGACTGCCCTCAGCAAGTGGGTAAAGTAATGGCACTGTGATTATATATATCTATCCTTATCCTCACTAGTGTGTGTGTGTGTGTGTTTGTTTGTGTGTATATGTATGTATATATACAGTATATATATATATATATATATATATATATATATATACCCCTTTTGCCTACAGAACTGATGTAATTCTTCGTGGCATAGATTCAACAATGTCATTTTGGTCCATAGTGACATGATAGCATCACGCAGTTGCTGCAGATTTGTTGGTTGCACATCCATGATGCGAATCTCCCGTTCCACCACTTCCCAAAAGTGCTCTATTGGATTGAGATCTGGTGACTGTGAAGGCTATTGGAGTACAGTGAACTCATAAGAAAATATCCCCCACATCATTACACCACCACCACCAGCCTGAACCTTCCAGGCAGGATAGATTTATGCTTTCATGTAGATTACACCAAATTCTGACCCTACCATCTGAATGTTGAAGCTGAAATCGAGACTCAGCAGACCAGGGAACGTTTTTCCAATCTTCTATTGTCCAATTTTGGTGAGCCTGTGCGAATTGTAGCCTAATTTTCCTGTTCTTAGCTGACATTAGTGGCACCCGGTGTAGTCTTCTGCTGCTGTAGCCCATCTGTTTTAAGGTTCGACGTGTTGTGCGTTCACAGATGGTATTCTGCATACCTTGGTTTTAACAAGTGGTTATTTGAGTTACTGTTGCCTATCTATCATTTGGAAACAGTCTGCTTTTTGTACTCTGACCTCTGACATCAACAAGGCATTTTCGTCCACACAGCTGCCTCTCCCTGGATATTTTCTATTTTTCTGACTATTCTCTGTAAACCCTAGAGATGGTTGTGCGTGAAAATCCCAGTAGATCAGCAGTTTTTGAAATGCTCAGTCCTGCCTGTCTGGCACCAACAACCATGCCATGTTCAAAGTCACTTAAATCCCCTTTATTCCCGATTCTGATGCTCAGTTTGAACTTTAGCAAGTCGTCTTCACCACGTCTAGATGCCTAAATTCTTTGAATTGCTGCCATGTGATTGGCTGATTAGCAATTTGTGTTACCAAGCAATTGAACAGGTGTACCTAATAAAGTGGCCGGTGTGTGTATATATATATATATATATATATATATACATACATACAGGAATCCTAGAAAGCTCTCTCAGGATTTTCATAAAGCAAAAGCAACAAACCCTAGATTACAAGTGGAGCACTATACTTTTAAAGGATAGCAACAAGTGGAGCACTATACTTTTAAAGGATAGCCTGCTCACTGCTCGTATTACAAATGGTGATTTGCGTTGTGCTCAAGTTAAATCCAAAATATTGCTTTAAAGTTTAGAGCTTTTTGGGACCTGAAGGAAACCATTATTATTATTAGTATAGCTCAGGACTACATAAAGAACTCACCATGCTCACCATGGGATTAGCACACCCTCAGTTTAGCGTTTAAGCGATATCCAACATGAATTTTACTGAGCACCCCTATAGCAGTCTATAATGTCAGTAATTTAGCGGATCTGTCATAGAGATATAAGTGTTCATTAGAATATTGCTTGAACAATAAAAATAACTTTGAACTTGTAATATGAGTACAAAAATATTGATTGCACTTGGCCAATATTAACCTCAATGGGGATCGATAACAATCCTTTAGAAAAATGTAACTAATGTTTTTCAATGGACAAACACCATTATTATATATGGAGATTTTTTGTAGATAAATCATTTAATACGTTTTTCTAAAGGATTGTAATCAACCCTAATATTTTTGAGCTCCACTTGTAATGTAGACCAAAATGTTATAAGCTGTATATTGTGCAGTTTAAGCTGTATTTCCACTGCCCCCAGAGAGACTGAAGTGCATTCTGGGGAATACAGAATGTTGACACCCCTACATGCTGTACAGTGATAGGCTGATATGTACAGGAAGTTATTTATATCTGTCCCTAATTGGCTACAGCAAAGGAAGTAAGACAAGCATAATTTATGTTGTTTTTAAATTATTGTTTTCTGGGCCTGCAAAACAATGCATATTTTATAACTAAATTACAGTTTAAAGGTGTTTCATCTCTGATGTGCAAATGAAAAATGACTTTAATGTCCCTTAAAATAATAATAGGTATTAAACCCTCTACAATCAGAGGCGCCAGTGTTATTGCACTTTTGTATGTTATCCTCAATAAACTGCAAGTTCTCCGGGACCTGAGCACATCTCAGATGTTGTAATGGATTTAATATTATAAATAAATAACTTTATTGTATCTTTAACTTAAATTATCTTCTATTTTAACACTTTCATATTGGGATTAAATTCTTAAGAATATTAGGACTCCTACCTTGCATGTGGGATTAGGAATGAATAGACAAAAAAAATTGAATTTTAATTATGGATTTTGTTTTAGAAGTCTGATCAAATGTAGGGAGACAAAGACAACAGAAGATAGGGATAAATAATAGACAATGTGATCAACAGCAAGAAAAACGCAACAGATATAAGATATTGACCCAGTCACACTAATTAATTATTTAGAAAAAAAAAGTTAAGAAAGACTTCATTCACACATGTAACCTGTGAGTTTAGTAATGTTCTGCCACATCAATCAACAGAGAAACTAATTAGTGAGGAATCGGATCTGCTGTGCTCACTGGGAAGGAAGCCAGCATTATAGAATGTGAAATGTGCACGTACAGGAATATACAGTATAATGCTGTGTCACTATCAGGATCATTTCCTTGTGAGCAAAAAGCATCAAACCTGGCACCGCAAAATGCTAAAAGGACAGTAAAGTAAGTTCATGGTTCAGATAGATTGTACAATTTAATCAACTTTCCCACTAACTTCTATTTAGTTGCTTTGCTCTGTTGGTATAATAGCCAATAACTCTTTCCTAGAACCCCCATGAACAACTCAACAGTCCCCCACCCTCACCAACGTCAACAATCATTAATCAACACCATGCCCACCTCTTCCCATCATGATCCCCTCATCTCACGTCCAACTATTGTATTTAACATCCCCCAATGTATGTTGCTCAAACAAGAACCCTACCAATCTTCAAGACCAACCCCCACTTTGTGAACCCCACCATCACCAGCAGCTGGACCACCCAAGCACCCAAGACTGAAGACCTTATCAGATGCTCAATTCTTATGCAGAATTCTGGAATGTGTATCTCCCTCCACTGGACAAACTTAGATATTATTGGCAATATGGTCCCTTTTTTGTTTCTATTATCAAACACATTTGAGATCTTTTAATATGTCTTTATTTGTGGATTGGATTTATGATTAAACAAAGTATGTGTTCCAATGAATATGTTGGGAAATGCTCTCTCTGTCCCTTAAAATACTGTAACTAAATCATTCTGGCTTAAACATAGTACATGGTATATAATATGCTATAAAATGTGTAATTTAATCTACCTGCTGGAATTAAATGTAACACTTTGTGATTGATAATAGTAGAATAGGGTAGTTATGGAGCAGTGTTCCCCTCCCCTGGTATATAGCAGTATAAGTGCATAATTTATATAGGTTCCATTGCTTACAGTTGGCAGCAATTGTTGCAGTTTATTTTTGAGGGCAAATTTAAGAACAAAATAGCCTTACACATAACAGCTGTATATGATGCCCATATAAAGTCTTTATGAAATAGCTTTTCAACAATAAAAAGTTTTATGAGTTCCATGCAAACTTTTCTTTCTTCTGGTTTGATGGACATTTCAAAGCCACAAGCACTGGTGTCTGATGTATTTTTAATGAAATTCTGTAGATCTGAGAAGTGACATAATGATTTTACTTTAAACTGAAAATAGGGAAATCTTTATATTGTACTGGTTGGCTAGGGTAAGTGCTAGGAGACCGTTAGTCAGACTAGAGGGACATTTCTTTGTTTAAAATAAAAATAAAAAAATGCATGCTCTAATTTGTTAAACACACAGGTAAAGCAACAATTTGAAGTTTTAATCATAGAGAAGAAAGTAATACATGGTGTTATAACTCAGCCAGGTTACTGGTAGTCAGTGAAAGAATGATTTTTATGTGCTACTTCTGGTTGCTTCTAACCTGATCAACAATAATAATTCCAGCTGTATTTGGAACCTCATCTACTTTACAAGTCTCCTCTAATTAAATTATCTCAGTGACACCCAACACACTCCCCCCAATCAGTGTGTCTTAGGGATCTGCCCCTGGCAGCTAAATAACACTGATGCCTAAAGAACAACCTTAGACTGCTTGATTCCAAAAATCTAAACAAAACATCTGGATGGTATTTCCCTCTCTTAACATGATGGTCTATGCTTTGTTTAGTCTCTCCCAGCCTCAGGGTCCCTTGTGATCTGTGTCATCCATTGGACCTAGTCAGTGTTCCCTCCAGTCTATATATAATAAAAGTGATATATATATATATATATATATATATATATATATATATATATATATATATATAAATAAAATGAAATGCTTCACTAGACCCATAAGGATGGTTATGCTGGAATGATTGATTAACGTAATAATATAACTGCAGATTTTTTTTTAATAATTTTTATGGCATTTAACAGCTTGCAGGGGGATCTCTTTGGTATCGGGGCATAGGGTAGAAGGTTATGGGGGAAGATTGTGAGTAAATGTTATGGTTTATTACAGTGGGGAGGTTTTGGTTAGGGTTAATATGGTGGGGTGGAATCGGGGGTGGTACAGTACATTTATTATCATAGAGTCACAGAGTTTATAATTGTGAGGGGTTTGAGCTTATTATGGGTTCCATCTTTTGCCTGGTTTAGATCTTGAATAAGGACCCCAGATCAAGACACACATAAAATAAACTGAGTTTGTGTGTCATTGGCTCTCTCTAGTACATTGCTGTTGCTTCAACAAAGGATACCAAGTGAATGAAGCAAATTTGATAATAGAGGTAAATTTGAATGTTGTTTAAATTGCCATGCTCTAAATGAAGAATGAAAGAAAACATTTGGGTCCCTTTCCTAATGTCAGGAACCCCTACTGGATATCTGCTTGACAAGATAGATGAAATGAGTCTCAGTGAATTCTCACCTCAACAACTAGGCCCTAACCTAATGAGCATTAATGAATCTAGTCCATTGATTTATTTAGGACAGGATTCCAAAAAACAGCAATATATATTTTAAATGTTCTTTAAACAAAGAAATACGTTGACTAAAATGTCCCTTTAAACTACTGAACAATTAAAACACAGTTATATTTCTTTAGCAGTTCCCAGGACAATTACTGTGATTAGCTAAAACACACTGTGGCTCACATGAGACCAAGTACAATCTATCGCTATGTAGCAGTCACAAGAATCATCTTGTGTGCAGAGCGAATACAAAAAATGTGTCTGGAGACCTGAAATGTTCCAAACCACCGACACACAAAGTGATTTTAGATTTAATGTGTTTTTATTTAACTATTCTATTCTATTTGACAACTTCTTCTTCTTTTTTCATTAATTAATAAAACAAAACATTAGAAAATGTATCCGTTAAATACCCACGAGGAAATTAAATCAGCGAAGCAATGTTTTTTAATTAAAAGGAACATTTAACTCAAAATTGATTTGTAGAGAAATAACATTGTAATGTACGTTCATGATTTATTTTGCCTAATTTTAGTAGTGTAGGGCATCCTGCTGGCTCCAATATCCTGACTAGGCATGGCCAAATGTTTAGCAACATTCAAAAATTCAAACAAATTTGAATGCATTTGTTTGTTTCGAATTTTGAATGTTTTTTCAACATTCTAACATTTGTTTAACCCCTTAATGACCACAGCACTTTTCCATTTTCTGTCCGTTTGGGACCAAGGCTACTTTTACATTTTTGCGGTGTTTGTATTTAGCTGTAATTTTCCTCTTACTCATTTACTGTACCCACACATATTATATACCGTTTTACTCGCCATTAAATGGACTTTCAAAAGATACCATTATTTTCATCATATCTTATAATTTGCTATAAATTTTTTTTTATAAAATATGATGAAAAAAATGGAAAAAAACACACTTTTTCTAACTTTGAACCCCAAAATATGTTACACATCTACAACCACCAAAAAACACCCATGCTAAATAGTTTCTATATTTTGTCCTGAGTTTAGAAATACCCAATGTTTACATGTTCTTTGCTTTTTTTGCAAGTTATAGGGCCATAAATACAAGTAGCACTTTGCTATTTCCAAACCACTTTTTTTCAAAATTAGCGCTAGTTACATTGGAACACTGATATCTGTCAGGAATCCCTGAATATCCCTTGACATGTATATAATTTTTTTTAGAAGACATCCCAAAGTATTGATCTAGGCCCATTTTGGTATATTTCATGCCACCATTTCACCGCCAAATGCGATCAAATAAAAAAAATTATTCACTTTTTCACAATTTTTTTTCACAAACTTTAGGTTTCTCACTGAAATTATTTACAAACAACTTATGCAATTATGGCAATAAATGGTTGTAAATGCTTCTCTGGGATCCCCTTTTTTCATAAATAGCAGACATATATGGCTTTGGCTTTGCTTTTTGGTAATTAGAAGGCTGCTAAATGCCACTGCGCACCACACGTGTATTATGCCCAGCAGTGAATGGGTTAATTAGGAAGCATGTAGGGAGCTTCTATGGTTAATTTTAGCTTTAGTGTAGTGTAGTAGACAACCCCCAGTATTGATCTAGGCCCATTTTGGTATATTTCATGCCACCATTTCACCGCCAAATGCGATCAAATTAAAAAAAACTTTAAATTTTTCACAATTTTAGGTTTCTCACTGAAATTATTTACAAACAGCTTGTGCAATTATGACACAAATGGTTGTAAATGCTTCTCTGGGATCCCTTTTCTTCAGAAATAGCAGACATGTATGGCTTTGGATTTGATTTTTGGTGATTAGAAGGCCTCTAAATGCTGCTGCGCACCACACGTGTATTATGCCCAGCAGTGAAGGGGTTAATTAGGGAGCTTGTAGGGATTTTGTAGGGTTAATTTTAGCTTTAATGTAGTGTAGTAGACAACCCAAAGTATTGATCTAGGCCCATTTTGGTATATTTCATGCCACCATTTCACCGCCAAAAGCGATCAAATAAACAAAATTGTTCACTTTTTCACAAACTTTTTCACAAATTATGCAATTATGGCACAAATGGTTGTAAATGCTTCTCTGGGATCCCCTTTGTTCAGAAATAGCAGACATAAATGGCTTTGGCGTTGCTTTTTGGTAATTAGAAGGCCGCAAAATGCTGCTGCGCATCACACGTGTATTATGGCTAGCAGTGAAGGGGTTAATTAGGTAGTTTGTAGGGAGCTTGCAGGGTTAATTTTAGCTTTAGTGTAGAGATCAGCCTCCCACCTGACACATCACACCCCCTGATCCCTCCCAAACAGCTCCCTTCCCTCCCCCACCCCACAATTGTCCCCGCCATCTTAAGTACTGGCAGAAAGTCTGCCAGTACTAAAATAAAAGGAATCTTTTTTATATTATTTTTTTAGCATATTTACATATGCTGCTATGTAGGATCCCCCCTTAGCCCTTAACCTACCTGATCCCCCCAAAACAGCTCTCTAACCCTTCCCCTCTGCCTAATTGGGGGCCATCTTGAGTACTGGCAGCTGTCTGCCAGTACCCAATTTGCAAAAAAAAATGTTTTTATTATTTATTTTTTATTTTTTTCTGTAGTGTAGCTTCCCCCCCACAGACCAACACCCCACCAGCCAAATCGATCTTGTTAGATCAAAACTATTCCCCCCCTTTTGCCCACTTCTAACAAACTTGTTTCTGTAGTGTAGCGGTTCCCACCCGCTCCCTCCCCGTGCATGCGCCCGCCTCCTCGTGAACGTGCGCGTGTCTGTGCGCACCCCGGACATCCCCGCCCACGATCCCGCCCCCCTCCGCGTCACAAGGGCCAACGATGGCCGCCACCCACCTCCCACACCGGCTCCCACCCACCAACGAACTTCGCCATAGATATCCGGTGCAGTGAGGGCCACAGAGTGGCTCTCTCTGCATCGGATGGCTGAAAATGGTTATTGCAGGATGCCTCAATATCGAGGCATCACTGCAATAACCGGAAAGCAGCTGGAAGTGAGCAGGATCGCTTCCAGCTGCTTTCCACATCGAGGACGTGCAGGGTACGTCCTCAGGCGTTAACTGCCTTTTTTTTAGGACGTACCCTGCACGTCCTCGGTCATTAAGGGGTTAAGGAAATAGTATTTATATTGCTATCCATAAATGTAATATTTAATTTGAATTTCTCTCATTCGATTATTGCATCATTTGAATGAAATTCAGCAATATTCAAATTTGCTAAATTCAAATCTATATATTTGTAAAAGTATTTCTAATGTTCTCTTTAAATGTAATATTCAAATGATGCAATCTTCAAAACAGAATCATTTAAATTGATATATTTGTATCTTTTATGTATCAATTTACTAAATTCCCTACCACATGAACTATTGAACTTCTGAATAGTATTGTTTAATTCAAATGTTACATAGGAAATTTCAAATGTGAATATTCAATCTAATTATGAACATTCAAAAACAAAAGTAACATTCGAAAACCCGGAAATAAGATTTGAATTCTAATGGATTTTCATTCTTTTTATCATTTGGTTGTCCAAAATGAATGTCAACAGGACTATTCGTTCTACCAAGCAAATTGCACTTTCACGACATTCACCCATCCCTTATCCTGACCCTAGAACATTGTACATGGATTGCTTGATCATTGCTTGTTTATGTCTTTCTCTAACTGGCCCCAACAAAGGTTAAAACATAAACATATTTGTCTTTTCAAGGGCTGTGCCCCTGGACTGCAACAATCCAAATTTGCTAACAATGCAGAGCAAATGCAGAGCAAAATGAATAAAAATGATAATCTTGAGTTCAGCTTCATTCATCTAGTGCAGTATAATATAAAATATAATTTATAGTATACCATAAAATAATAATTTCTACATCACACACCTATACCTATGTATTGTTAAATAGCCTGTGTATTATTCATGTTGTCCTCTTATCCTGAAAACTTTTTTATGAAAATTTGACCAATTTTCCATAAAGTAATTTTGAATCCAAAATTTTCAACTTATCTTTCTTTTCTACTGAGGATAGTTATTATTTTGTTTGCCCTCTTTTTCTGATGCACTAATCTAACCCTGCTACATATTTTTCCCTGAATGGCTCTAGAAGAGATAAGATAAAAAACACAAAATAGATTGCTGACAAAATGACCATGCAAGCTGCTAATGAAAAGGAATTAGACGATAATAATGTATTCCAAACATTTTCAAAATCAGCCAGTATATTTTCCAATTCTGTATGTTACTTTACTGCAAGACTGTAGAACATTTTGTAATTATAAGGTGTTGCTGTCCCCTTAAAGGGACAGTCTAGTATACATTAAACTTTCATTATTCAGATAGGACTTTTAATTTTAATCGACTTTCCAATTTACTTTTATCATCAAATTTGCTTTTTCTCTTGGTATTCTTAGTTTAAACTAAACCTAGGCAGGCTTATATGCTAATTTCTAAGCCTTTGAGGGCTGCCTCTTATCACATGCTTTTTAAATCTCTTTTCAACACAAAGAGACAGAAAGTACACGTGGGCCATATAGATAACACTGTGTTCAGGCACAGGGGGTTATTTAAGATTTAGAACAAAGCAATGCTAAATTTAAGACAATAGATAATAAACAGTCACAGTCATGTGATCAGGGGGCTGGAAGAAGGTTCCTAGATACAAGGTAATCACAGAGGTTAAAAGTATATTAATATAACTGTGTTGGTTATGCAAAACTGGGGAATGGGTAATAAAGGGATTATCTATATTTTAAAACAATAACAATTCTATGGTAGACTGTCCCTTTAAAGCTAGTATTTTGTTTGTGTGTTAAAATCTCTTTTACTAGGGCAGTTCAAACCTTTTGACCAACATATCTCAATTAACAGCTCCGGCTGAACCAGTAAATCATTTACTCTTTCACTGTTACATTCCCTCAAAGCACAACACACTTAATATCCTCCTGTGTTTACTGAGAACGAATCCTATTACAGATTCTGATTAGATATCATCAGTAATGTTATAGAGCACTGAACCCGGGGAATCCTGAATACAGTAACACATACTGAACTAGAGACGTGGCAGATTCAATAAAAGGGGATTCTAGCTTCAAAACAAGCACATTGAAATAAACTGCAACATATTTTTGCCTCCTTGATTGAAATTTATTAAAGGGACGTGAAATCCATTTTTTTTCTTTCATGATTCAGATAGAGAATGCAATTTTAAACAACTTTCCAGTTTACTTCTATTATCTAATTTGGTTAATTATCGAGGTATTCTTTGTTGAAGAAGCAGATGGGAGCTAGCTGAATACATTAAGTGAGCCAGTAACAGGTGGCACTTATGTGCATCTACCAATCAGCAACTCCTGATCCTACCTTGGTATCCTTTTCAACAAATTTTACCAAGAGAACAAAACAAAATTAGATAATATAAGTAAATTGGAAAGGTGTTTAAAATCACACACTTTATCTGAATCATGAAAGAAAAAAAATTGTGTTTTATGTCCCTTTAACTCCTTTCCATGACAGCATACTGAGGTATTCTCAGCAATGTGCACATCTTGAGCACTATATGGCAGTTGTGTTTGCAACAATGGGGTCGGTTCCAATGTTGTGGATCTTAACCCTCAATATGGCTTTTATTTAAATTGTAACGATCACAATGCAATACCTTACTGGATAAAATATCAGATTGGATATCAATTAAACATACGATACCTAGACAGCATCAACATAGGCAATCACAATTCACCCCACTACAAATCCTCAACTAAATATCGAAAACAAAATGAAAACATGAAATTCAGCAGCCAAAGGCATTTGATAAATAAATGCTCAGCACCCACATACCAATCGCTATACAAATAAGATATGTGATAACGATATTCAGCACTGATCTGTGCATACTCAGACATGAAACAGATGGTACTTCCCATGCCAACAACAACAATTATGGTGGTATTTGATGACAAATAACACTAAATATCAAACAATACTAAACATGTCATCACCGTCAATTAAATATAAAAACACAAAACATAACTACAAGATATGGACAGTTGCAGATATGAATATTAATCTATACCTATCAGTAACTGACATTGCATTTGTTTTATTTAAAGAAAAGAAACAACTCTCTATCTAATTGCAACACTGCATTAATCTATACTATAATCGAGTTTGTAACGCGTCCGTCGCCAGTTGCGCACGCATCCTCAAAGGAATATTGCAAAAGAATCCACTTGGATGCAGCGTATGCAAACGAAGCCTTAAAAATACACGCCCCTCTTGAGGGGTACACGAAAGACCTTCAACACTCAACAAGATATTGTCAGGTTAGGAAATGTCCAGACGAAGCCCCAAATGCTAGGGCGAACTTAAACAACACCCTTGCACTCTGAGTTTAATCCAGGACGTGACCCCACGACAACCTCTAAAAACAATGTACTCACGATATGGAGCAGAGTTAGCCTGAGTCCAAAGTAATACAAGATATCAGCCAAATAGACTTCTGAGTAAGCAACTGGTTTCAGGAAATGTCTTCCACAGAATCAGGAGAGCAGGGATAGTCCACTTATACTCAAACAGAGGAAGGATAAAACAAGAAACAGTTAATAATGCAGGAGTAGGTAACTTGTTATCAGACAGTTTGAGGGTTAACACTGTGTAGTCCGTCCTTGCAGAGTTTGGCAACAGGTTATCAGGCAGTTTGAAGGTTAATACTGAATAGTCAGTACTTGCAGAGTTAGACAACAAGATATCAGGTAGTTTGAGGGTTAACAGTGTGTAGTCAGTCCTTGCAGAGTTTGGCAACAGGTTATCAGGCAGTTTGAGGGTTAATACTGAATAGTCAGTACTTGCAGAGATTGGCAACAGGTTATCATGCAGTTTGAGAGTTTACACTGAATAAACAGTACTTGCAGAGTTTGGCAACAGGATATCTAGCATTTTGAAGGTTTACACTGAATAAACAGTATTTGCAGAGTTTGGCAACAGGATAGCATGCAGTTTGAGAGCTTCACAGAATAAACAGTACTTGCATTATTTGGCAACAGGATGTCAAGCAGTTTGAAGGTTTACACTGAATAAACAGTATTTGCAGAGTTTGGCAACAGGTTAACATGCAGTTTGAGAGTTTCACAGAATAAACAGTACTTGCAGTATTTAGCAACAGGATATCAAGCATTTTGAAGGTTTACACTGAATAAACAGTATTTGCAGAGTTTGGCAACAGGTTAACATGCAGTTTGAGAGTTTCACAGAATAAACAATACTTGCAGTATTTGGAAACAGGGTATCAGGAAGTTTGAGGGTTAACCCAGCATAGTCAGTCTTTGCAGAGTTTGGCAACAGAAAATCAGCAGTTAGAGAGTTTCACAGCGAAGTCCTCACAGGAGCCACAAAGAGTAAGAAACAAACGGGCACTGAAGAAACAGGAAGCCTGGAATAAAAAGCCTGGTAGTGATATCATCAGGAAGGGGTGACTCAGACTACCTGCCAATCAAGCACACAGAGAGGACCGCCGGAGCTTCCCAGTGGCCGAGTGTGACAGATATTGGCCAGAAGGAGTAACTATAGAGATGAATGTATTTGCCCTAGTGAGCACAGGATATTGAATGTTATCATTGTTATGTTAGAGTTATTTTAGATATTGTCATCTGTTGTATGTTCCTGAACGCAGACTGCTAAGAAATTGAATGATTGATGTAAAACAGTTTTTTTCCCTCTCTCCTCAAAGTCTGTATTCTTATATGATTCTCAATAAACAGATGAAACAAAAAAAAAACAACAAAAACATGCAACCGCCCTGCACGAAACAACAAAAAACACATAACAGCCCGCAAGAAATAAAAAACCTAACAGCCCGCACGAAGTATAACAAAAAAAAACCTAACCTCCCGCACAAAGTATTAAAAAAACACCGAAACCACAAACATCGCAAAATAATAAAGTAATTATCCCCTAATCCGTAAGTAACATAGTTAAAATATTAACCCTTAAACTTCCAACCACCCACATCTCAATAAACCTAATTAACCTATTAACCCCTTAACCGACAAACCCCCACATCGCAATAAACCTAATTAACCTATTAACCCCTAAACCGATAAACCCCCACATCGCAATAAACCTAATTAATGTATTAACTCCTAAACCGCCAACCCCCCCATCACAATAAACCTAATTAACCTATTAAATCTTAAACTGCCTACCCCCACAACGCAAATAACTAATTTAATTACTAAGCCCCCTAACCTAACACCCCCTAAATTAACCCCAATATTAAGTTACACTTAAATAAAACCTAACAATAAATTACAAAAAAAATCTAAAATTAAAAAAAATAAAAAAAACTCTAAAATTGCAGAAAAAAATTAACAAAATTATCAAAAATAAACTCAATCTCTATGAAAATAAAAAAGCCCCCCCCCCAAATGAAAACACCCCCTAATCTAAACTAAACTACCAATATTGCATAAAGAGGAGCCTCCATGCTGCTGAGGACCGTCGCTGAGGACCGCCGCTGAGGACCGTCGCTGAGGATCCGTGCATCGGGGCAGCCAGCTCCGCACTTCCGCTCCACGCCGCCTTCACTCCGGATGAAGATAGAAGATGATGGAGCCGCCTGGAAGAAGACTTTCTCCGACAGACTTCAGGAACGGTGAGTACCTATTTGGGGCTTAGTTTTAAGATTTTTTTTTTTATTTTTTTTTTAGATTAGGGATTTAATGGGCTGTAAAAGAGCTGAATGTTCTTTTAAGGGCAATGCCCATACAAATGCCCCTTTAGGGGCAATGGATAGCTTAGGTTTTTTGAATGTTAGTTTTTTTTTATTTTGGGGGGATTGGTTGGATTGGGGGTTACTGTTATGGGGTAAATGGTATTTTTTTTAAGTAAAAGAGCTGTTTTATTTAGGGCAATGCCATACAAAAGGCCCTTTTAAGGGCTTTTGGTAGTTTAGCATTAGATTAGGGGTTGTTTTTATTTTGGGGGGTATTTTTTATTTTTATAGGGGTATTAGTTTAGGTTTAATTTTTTTATTTTTGATAGATATATTTATTTTTTTCTGTAATTTTACTTTTTTATTTTTTGTAACTTTAGCTTGGGGGTTTGTATTATTTAAACATAGACTGCACTCTGGGCAGGCTTATCACCTAATTCATAATAAAAGGAATCAGTCACTGATAGGAGCCCTATTACTTGGGAAGAGTGGAAAATATGCAGAGAGAGAGGTTTTTAGTGATCAAGATTATCAGTTGTTAAAGGACAGTCTACTCCAGAATGTTTATTGTTTAAAAAGATAGATAATTCCTTTATTACTCATTCCCCAGTTTTGCATAACCATCACTGTTATTTTAATATACTTTTTACTTCTGTGATTACCTTGTATCTAAGCCTCTGCAGAATGCCTCCTTACTTTAGTTCTTTTGACAGACTTGCAATTAAGTCAATCAGTGTCCTCTCATAAGTAACTCTGTGTGCGTGAGTGCAATGTTATCTATATGGAACACATGAACTAACGCCCTCAAGCTGTGAAAAACTGTCAAATGCATTCAGATAAAAGGCAGCCTTCAAGGGCGTAAAAATTAGCTTATGAGCCTAACTAGGTTTGTTTTTTAATTAAGAATACCAAGAGAACAAAGCAAATTTTATTATAAGTTGTTTACAATTACATGCCCTATCTGAATCATGAATGTTATTTTGACTAGAGTGTCCCTTTAACAGTGCTGTACTGCAGAAATGGAGATGGAATATTGTGGGAGTTATTTGGGCTGTATTTGACTAAGTAAGATAGTGATTTTTTTTAATAAAAACAAATAAATAAAATATTTGCCTATCCCTGTTATTCCATATTGAACAAGATTGGAACCAAGGCTTGTAACAACGTTATACTGTACATATGGCTCTCAAGATGATTTTATCTGAAGGAAAGGAGCAAAGTTTTAATTATTGATTGGAATGTTTAAAGGGACATTAAAATTAAAATTAAACTTTAATGATTCAGATGGAGCATGTCATTTTAAATGACTTTCCAATTTACTTATATTGCTTTATTTTCTCGATATCATTGGTTGTGGAGTAGGGTCTAGAGCAGCAACAGGCTACTGGGTCCTAGATGAACACATCTAATGAGCCGATGACAAGAGGCATACATGACCAACCACCATTCAACAGTGATTTTCAAGTAGTTTATTGCTGCTGCTGAACCTAACTAGGTATGCTCTTCAATAAAGGCTATCGAAAGAAAAAAGCTAATTTGCTAATAAATGTATATATATATATATATATATATTCATATATATATATATATATATATATATATATATATATATATATAGTAATATCTATTTAAAAATGTTAAAAATACTTAGAACATATTCTCCTACATGAAGAACATTGGCATATCAGATATTTACAGTAAATAAACAGTTAAACACTTTATTATATATGAATATTTCATAAATATGTTTTTTCATGTTTTCAGCTACTTGACTGTGCACATGTCTAAATATGTGTACATTTATGTGTTCTAACACTTAAGACTCTTTGAGCCCTTATAACTTTGTATTGCATTTATTTAATCATTTTTATTAGTGTTTTAATATGAGTGTAACTATACTATTAAATGGACTTTTTATGTGTTTGTGCAACTTTGTAGTCAAGCATTACAGTTAATCAGAGCTCTGAAGTCGGTTATCCCAACGTGCTTTAAATTCAATTGCACTCAAGCGAACAATTTTACTTTCAACCTGTAATACTCGCTACTTACGACATGTCCAAACAGCAGCAATAAACACCTTTTCCCAACAGTTAGTGCGCCACTTGTTATCTAGCCCTATAAAGTGTTAAAAGAGAATTTGTATAGAGATAATCATTTGTAAACAAGCCTTTTTAGAAGTTTAAAGAAGGGGGAGAAGAGAGATAGGGCAGTAGTTGTAGGAGAGACTCGGACATTATACACTTATTATTTCTTTGCATAAATGTTTTGTAGATGATCTATTTATACAGCCTATAAAGGTTTTTTTTTAAATTTTTTATAGTTTTGCTTATTTTTTTAAATAACATTGCTTTGATTTTCAGTCTCCTAACCAAGCCCCAACGTTTTAGGAGAATACCATCAGATACCTACTCCAGCTTGCTCCTGTTTGTGTAAAGGGTCTTTTCATATGCAAAAGAAGGGGGAGGGGGGAGTGTCTTAGTTCCCACTTACATTCAGCTAGGACTTAGCACCGCCATATATATCCACACATCACACAAGCGCTACTGTTGCAATATCCTTTTGATTACATTGTGTCAAACCTTGGAGTATCGATTTAATCTCCGATTAGGAATTTTCTGATGGCACCGATATTGCCTAGCTTCATATGTGATACATGTGTACTGTATATGTAACCAATGAGCAGTAATGTTACTAATACTGTCTTGGTAGCTCTCTCCGCACCCCATCTGTGCTCCTACTGCGCATTAGCACATCTAGACTCATACCTTATTCTACAATGATTGTCAATCTGTGCTTTTAATGTTGCTTTTCCTATTTTTTTATTTTCCTATCCTTATTAAAAGTTATGTTTTAACTTAGATTTGAGTCCCCACCCCTGCTATTTAGGTAGTTTAATCTCACTGACTGAGTGAAGTTGCTTAATATCAACCATCTATACTCCCGAGTGCTACAAGTGTATTTCTTTAGAGGGTGTTCTTCTTTTCCCTATTTCTTTGTCCTTTTCAAGAGGACTACGACTGGTTTATGTTGAGGAGTTATGTCTTGAATGATGTGTGTAGTGATGCCAGTCAGAACGTCTTACCCTGAATGTATGCAAATGTCTGACGGGATTCAGCTCTGGTTTGTTTTATCCTGTACATTGTTTAATCTGGTATGATTTACACACATATCTTTTAGATACTGTGATTTTTACTTTTTTTTTTCCATTGACTCTTTTTAGCTTAATATTCCCTGGGCTACTGTCTTCTACAGTGGTTTTCCCTATGTGTGGGGTGCTTTTGGTCAAGTACCCTGTATGTGGTCTGTTTGGGGGGGTGAACATAAGAATAGTGCTGGGCCTGGCTGTTACACTACTAGACAAGCGGTTCACCAAATGCTATATCAACCCATGGTGCAGCCCTCGGAGTGCCACACATAGAACCAGTGCTGTAGGTTCCTGACATTTAAAGGATAGGAGGATATGTATAAAAAATATATCAAACATTAGAAGTGTATTTATTGCAATCTTACTAAAAAAGGCACTCTAGATTTTACATACGCCTTTAGCTTTATCATGTTTTCATTTAAAAAAGTTTTATAGAAATAATAGCTAAAAAATGATTTAAACTCCATGAATTGAATATTATTACTAGCACTTTTGCAGGGTCTAACTGTTATGCCTCTCCCTCTATATCAAATAACTGTTATTGATTAAAAAGAAACAAATATTATTTATCTGAAATTCAGGTGACAAGAAAGACATAAAGTTGTTATATCTCATTGTGTGACACTTATGCTCAGAAGAATTTGGACTTCTGTGAGGTTCCTTACTATATCAGCGCACATTATATAGTGTGAATACAATCACTGCATGATTTTAGACAAAAAATATAAAACATCCTACACTCTGCACTAAATAAAATAAAGATTGTGCTAGAGCCAACCTATATCTTCAAATAGCAGAAATAAAAAAGTCTCCCACACATCAATCGGTATCAATATATTTTAATTCAGCATAGAGCAGGCTAGGTATCATTTTTTCAGTTTGCGCCAGTTCATTAACTCTCCCTCCCTTTCATCAGCTATAACTCGGACAGAAAAGTTTAGCCACACCCACATAGCACTGGCCACACCCACTTACTGAGGAGTCCGCCTTTGGGTTGCACTGTTGTGTATTCAAACTGAAAGCACTCGACCATTCTGTTTCCTGGTCTTGGGCAAACTAATATATACGTTGACATGTATGCAATGTGCAAAATCTTGTCTTTTCTCGTAATATATGGTTTCAGAGTCCTACAAGCCAGCTTTATTTTCCTACTTTCTTGTAGGATGTCAATTTTAAATCTCAAATAAACAAGACTTTAAGTAACAATATTCTCTTGGTATCACACCTGTTTATTTATATACCACATTCACTCTAGGTCATGAGCTTTAGCGGTTTATGAAGATGTGTTATCATTGTTATCAGAAGAAGCTGCTACCTGAAAGAAGCTGTAGAAATGATTGGGAAGCGACACATGATTTATAGATGACCTGAAAGTAAAATAGTTTGTAGGCAGCAGATGAATATTTCATTAAAAGGTGGAGAAGGTTCACAAGTAGAGAACAACCGATGCTGCCCATTTCTTTCAATTATTCACCGGCCTGTGGTGGGAACACTAATAATCTCTGTTCACAGTCATTATAATGGAAGCGAGACACATAGGCCGTGGTGATGATAGGACAGTTTAATAGGGACAGGGAAGTAAAGCTAGACTAGCTAGTCTGTACAGCTTACTTCTGTTATCATTTGTATCTCTTTTTTATTGTCGCCTTTCCATGAGAGCATACTGATATAGGCTTTGGAGTGTGCACGAGTCTGAGGTATATTGTGTGCTCTTCAGCGTACCTCAGTATGCTCTCATGAAAAGGGAGCTATGTTTTAACAAAGGGTACTCAGAGAAAGAGACACTTTTGATAAAAAAGTAAATTGGAAAGTCTTATCTGTATAGTGAAAGCTTAAAGGGACACTAAACCCCATTTTTTTCTTTCCTGACTCAGATAGAGCAGGCAATTTTAAGCAACATTCTAATTTACTCCTATTATAATTTTTTCTTCATTCTCTTGCTATCTTTATTTAAAAAGCAGGAATGTTTAGCTTATGAGCCGACCCATTTTTTTCTTTCCTGACTCAGATAGAGCAGGCAATTTTAAGCAACTTTCTAATTTACTCATATTATCAATTTTTCTTCATTCTCTTGCTATCTTTATTTAAAAAGCAGGAATGTTTAGCTTATGAGCCGACCCATTTTTTGGTTGAGAACCTGGGTTGTGCTTGCTTATTGGTGGCTTATCAATAAGCAAGCACTATCCAGGGTGCTGATCTTAAAGTGGGCCAGCTGGTAAGCTTTATATTCCTCCTTTTTAAATAAAGATAGATTGCTTAAAATTGCCTGCTCTATCTGAGTCAGGAAAGGAAAACACTGGCTTTAGTATCCCTTTAAGTTTGACTTTCGTGTCCCTTTAATTACTACAGTAAGTGGATTAAAGGGACACAGAAGCTAATATTAGACTTACAAAGGTACATTAAATCATTGTTACATCACCTCAGTAACCTTGTGAATTAATACATAAAACATTATTAAGAGCAGGAGCACACAAGTATAAATACATACATGTTGCACCATATTCTGTAAGGAAAACTGTCTGCTTTAAGTCAGCACCAGGAGGTAGTAGTTATACAAAGTGATTGACACATACAGGCCCATTTATCAAGCTCTGTACGGAGCTTGAAGGGCCGTGTTTCTGGCGAGTCTTCAGACTCGCCAGAAACACAACTTATGAAGCAGCGGTCTAAAGACCGCTGCTCCATAACCCTGTCCGCCTGCTCTGAACAGGCGGATAGGAATCGCCGGACATCAACCCGATCGAATACGATCGAGTTGATTGACAGCTCCCTGCTGGCGGCCGTTTGGCCGCGAGTCAGCAGGGGGCGGCGTTGCACCAGCAGCTCTTGTGAGCTGCTGGTGCAATGTTAAATGCGGAGAGCGTATTGCTCTCCGCATTTAGCGAGGTCTTGCGGACCTGATCCGCAGTGTCGAATCAGGTCCGCAAGCCCTTTGATAAATGGGCCTGTTTATCTTTAAACCATATCTCTCTCACAGCCATGTATTCTCTTAAAGCAAATTATCAGTGTTGCTGCTTATGACAATCAACATTATTTGATTGCAATAGCAGGATACTAGATGTATCAGCTATAGATATTATTGTAGTGCATATAGCCAAAATATAACACAATACACATTTTCATAATAATCCACAGATAGTAGATTGTATTTTAGCACCTATAGACTATGAGACTATAAGGATAAGAATGTCTCATTAACATAAACGCATGAGGCTGACAGGTGTCCAGCATTTAACTGGATAGTCAAGTATTTTAGCAGGCTGTCCAGTAAAATCTATATAAAAATACTGGACACTTAAAGGAACAGTCTACTCCAGAATTGTTATTGTTAAAAAAGATAAATAATCAGTTTATTACCCATTCCCCAGTGTTGCATAACCAACACAGTTATATTAATATACTTTTTACCTCTGTGATTACCTTGTATCTAAGCCTCTGCAGACTTCTGCCTTATTTCAGTTCTTTTGACAGACTTTTATTTTAGCCAATCAGTGCTCACTCATAAGTAATTCCACTTATTTATATGGCACACATGAACTAGCGCTGTCTAGCTGTAAAAAAAACTGTCAAAATGCACTGAGATACGAGGTGGCCTTCAAGGGTTTAGAAATTAGCATATGAGCTAAAATGTAAGTCTTTCAAAAGATCTGAGCTAAGGGGCAGTCTGCAGAGGTAAAAAGTATATTAAAGGGACATAATACTCATATGCTAAATCACTTGAAACTGATGCAGTATAACTGTAAAAAGCTGACAGGAAAATGTCACCTGAGCATCTCTATGTAAAAAATGAAGATATTTTACCTCACAATCTCCTCAGCTCAGCAGAGTAAGTTCTGTGTAAAAAGTTATAATTCACCTGCTCCCAGCTACAGGTAAAAATAAAAAAAAAAATGAAGAAATGAACAGCAGCCAATCAGCATCAGCAGTGCTGAGGTCATGAACTCTTACTGTGATCTCATGAGATTTGACTTAACTCTCATGAGATTTCATAGTAAGCTTCCTTTACCTGATTGGTTAAATAATATGAGAGTTCACGAGCCTCATCCTTTCAGCTGTCCCAGGACAGACACTCTAAAATGCTGCTTAGAAATCCTTTACAATGGGAGGTGGCTACTGAGGAACTTTTGAGGTAAAATATCTTTCTTTTTTACATAGAGA